>NC_090648.1:483940569-484133069 GCF_040937935.1 Hyperolius riggenbachi | reverse complement strand
AATGGAATTTCTTGATCTCTGGCCAATGAAGAATTTCATTACATTTCTCTCCAACCTGATTCTGTCCAGCAAATTTTTTTCTACAAATATCTTTTTTTTTTTTTTTTTTTACAAAAATAAAAAAATTCTTACCCCAATAATTGTTCCGTTGTGCAGACAGCCAGGGATGGGAACTGTAAAAAAAAAAAAGGAAATGAGAAGTAGTAATTTGGAATGATTTTTCGGTACTGCAACATACATAGCCTGACTATAGCAAGTTCTCCTCAAAAATTGTTGCATCACTTGTTGTGTATTGTCCACAGGGGCTTAACTATACCATCCTGGGTACCCCTGCAAAATTAAGCAGTCCAGGCCCCGCCCCCACAGCCCCACCCACACACATGGCCTGGCAAAAACCGCTAGGTGATTGACTGCACAGCAGCTACACTGAAGAGGAAGTGAGAGGAAGTGAAGAGGACCTGTCCACCGCTGGAATTATACAGTATGTAGCTCTGGTGTGGCTGCTCTGTGTCCCAGGACTGGCCCATCTTACTCACCCTTATCTCATATATCGATAAATGTCCCAGGACTGGCCCCTTTTACCCACCCTTATCTCATATATCGATAAATGGCGCCTCACCGCACTGGCAGACGGGACAACACTCTGAGCCGTGAGAGCACTTCAGCTCCAGTCCGGCGGGACAGTTCCTGGTCTCTATATCGGAGCACGAGACGTTCTTCTCAAGAGTAAAGACTTCTCCGTTCACCGAAACGCACTCATTAATGATACACGGGTTGGTGGGAGATGCCCACTGAGCACCGATCTGTAGAGAACCAGATATGACCAACATTGGTGAGTATTTACTGTCAATTTCCAGTCAGTATAAAGAACACACAGCTTACATGACTACACACATTGTGAGATCTATAATGAGGTCTTTCCAGCCGTTGGTAGTAACATCTTTCAGGGTGCTATATTACTATTTCAAGTGAAACTTTAAGGTTAACATAGCTTACAGAAAAAAACGTGTTTACTAATTCCTTGTTGATTATAGAGCTGTACTTGTATCTCTGCATCCCTGTGTGACAGCTTTGATTTTGTTCTGCGCTGTCCTTCCTGTTCCTGTCTATACTGTATACACTGTACGGCAGTTGTGACATTTCTGCATCCCTGTGTGACAGCTTTACTCACATGACTTGTAGATCATGTCTGATCATTGCTCTGTGCTGTCCTTCCTGTTCCTGTCTATACTGTATACTCTATACACTGTACACCAGCTCTGATATCTCTGCTTCCGTGTGTGACAGCTTTACTCACATGACTTGTAGATCATGTCTGATCACTGTTCTGTGTTATCCACCCTGTTCCTGCCTATACTGTATACCATGGGCACTGCACATCAGCTCTGATATATCTGCAACCCTATGTGACAGCTTTACTCACGAAACTTGATGTCCTCCCTGTTCCAGGTATATACTGTGCACACTGTAAACCAGCTCTAGTCTCTCTACATCCCATTGTGACAGCTTTACTCACATGACTTGTAGATCAGATCTGATCACTGTTCTGTGCTATCCACCCTGTTCCTGTCTATACTGTATACACTGTACACCAGCTCTGATATATCTGCTTCCGTGTGTGACAGCTTTACTCACATGACTTGTAGATCAGGTCTGATCATTGCTCTGTGCTGTGCTTACTGTTCCTGTCTATACTGTATACTCTGCACACTGTATACCAGCTCTAGTCTCTCTAAATACCTGTGTGACAGCTTTACTCACATGACTTGTAGATCAGGTCTGTTCATTGCTCTGTGCTGTGCTTACTGTTCCTGTCTATACTGTATACTCTGCACACTGTATACCAGCTCTAGTCTCTCTAAATACCTGTGTGACAGCTTTACTCACATGATTGTAGATCAGGTCTGTTCATTGCTCTGTGCTGTCCTTCCTGTCCCTGTCTAGACTGTATATACTGTATACACTGTACACTAGCTCTGTTATCTCTACATCCTTGTGTGACAGCTTTGCTCACATGACTGTCTAATTATTGTTCTGTGCTGTCTCTCATGTTCCTGTCTATACTGTATACTGTGTACCCTGTACACCGGATCTTATATCGCTACATCCCTGTGTGACAGCTTAATAAACACATTGATCCTTTAACGCCAACTTCACATGCACGATTTCATTCACATGCACGATTTCATTCACATGCACGATTTCATTCACATGCACGATTTCAATATTCATTAAAATACATCCAAGCAGAATTGACTTACGCTGTACCACAGGATCTTCCCCTCAGACACATCAGAATCCCCTCTCCTTTGTTGAGTGGAGGGCACCCTCTGCTCACAAACGGCCCGCTTACAGGTTCCACAACACTCATGTTCCTGGGACACATACCGGTATTTGAAACCCTAAGAAAAAATGTAGAGAAAGTTTTCAATAAGATCAATAAGGAAGATTCAATAACCAATTCAAATACATGTAGAGAATGTGGAATGTTTTCGATGCCAGTGAGTTTGCAAATCTGTCTGTTGTATATTATTCAGATAAACAGCAAGCTTCCTGACCTCAATTCTCTCACCACCAGTCCAACAAACACAGCTTGGTTATGGACACACCCAGTCTGCCAGAGACGGATCATCCACAAGGCAATTCCAGGCAGTTACCTAGGGCCTGGAGAGAGTCTAGGGGCCTGGTGGATACTAACCACCATCAAACCCAACTAAAAAAGCCAGGTGACCATCAGCAGTGGGCAAAAATTGCTATCTTGCCTAGGACCCAATTTCCTCTAAATCCTGAGTCTGCTGATTGGACAGTAAGTGAAAGTAACAAACAATAGGGATGCACATGGAATGGGAGAGGGGTGCAGTATATGGATGTCACACATGGAAGAGCGGGCTGAACGTACAATGAGAGGGGGCTGCTGTATATGGATGGTACACATGGAAGTGGAGGCTGCATGGGGGGGGGGGGGCTGCTGTACATGGAAGACACACATGAAGGAGGGGGCTGCACATGGAATGGGAGGGGGCTGCTGTACATGGATGGAGCACATGGAAGAGGGGGGCTGTACATGGAATGGGAGGGGACTGCTGTAAGGATATGTTACACATGGAAGAGGGGGATGCACATGGAATGGGAGAATCTGCTGCACATGCTTGTTACACATAGAAGAGGGGGCTGCACATGAAATGGAAGGGGGGGGGCTGCTGTACATGGATGTCACACATAGAGGAGGGGGCTGCACATGGAATAGGAGGGGTGCTGTACATGGACGATACACATAGTTACATAGTTATTTTGGTTGAAAAAAGACATACGTCCATCGAGTTCAACCAGAGAACAAAGTGCAACACCAGCCTGCTCCCTCACATATCCCTGTTGATCCAGAGGAAGGCGAAAAACGCTTATAAGGCATGGTCCAATTTGCCCCCATGGAAGAAGGGGCTGCACATGGAATGGGAGGGGCTGAAGTACATGGATGATACACATGGAACAGGGGGCTGCACATGGAATGGGAGGGGCTGCAGTACATGGATGATACACATGGAAGAAGGGGCAGCACATGGAATGGGAGAGAAGCTGCTGTACATGGATGATACACATGGAAGAAGGGGCTGCACAAGGAATGGGAGGGGCTGCTGTACATGGATGATACACATGGAAGAAGGGGCTGCACATGGAATGGGAGGGGCTGCTGTACATGGATGTTACACATGGAAGAGGGGGCTGCACATAGAATGAGAGGGGGGCTGCTGTACATGGATGCTACACATGGAAGAGGGTGCTGCACATGCAATGGGAGGGGCTGCTGTACATGGATGCTACACATGGAAGAAGGGGCTGCACAAGGAATGGGAGGGGCTGCTGTACATGGATTTCCCACATGGAAGAGGGAGCTGCATATGGAATGGGAGGGGCTGCTGTACATGGAGGTTACACGTGGAAGAGGAGGCTGAACATGGAATGGGGCTGCTGTACATAGAGGTTACACGTGGAAGAGGAGGCTGAACATGGAATGGGGCTGCTGTACATGGATGTTACACATGGAAGAGGAGGCTGAACATGGAATGGGAGGGGCTGCTGTACATGGATTTCCCACATGGAAGAGGGAGCTGCATATGGAATGGGAGGGGCTGCTGTACATGGAGGTTACACGTGGAAGAGGAGGCTGAACATGGAATGGGGCTGCTGTACATGGAGGTTACACGTGGAAGAGGAGGCTGAACATGGAATGGGGCTGCTGTACATGGATGTTACACATGGAAGAGGGGGCTGCACATGCAATGGGAGGGGCTGCTGTACATGGATTTCCCACATGGAAGAGGGAGCTGCATATGGAATGGGAGGGGCTGCTGTACATGGAGGTTACACGTGGAAGAGGAGGCTGAACATGGAATGGGAGGGGCTGCTGTACATGGAATGGGAGGGGGATGCTCGTAATTCCTTTTTATGATTAATAAGTCCACCGAAATGCTGTACTATATAACATACATTTCCCCATTTGCGCCATGTTTTGTATTGCGTTTTATGTGTACAATAAAGCTTATCTCTGCAGTAAAAATAGAACATAAAAGCATTTGCATTCACACAATACAGATAGCGCTACAGAGTGAGTGAGCACATTCTATATACATATATATACTCCGAGAACCCGACACCATTCTGGACTGAATGTTCCTTTTTTATACACAAACCCCTGGCTCCCTGCAGCGGACACAATGTGGACATTACCCCCACTCAGAGGCGCTGTGCCTCCGATGGGACAAAGGAAAAGGCGCGGTGCCGCTGGGATGCAGGTGTTTGTGCTGTCAGGAGCTGGAAGTGTAATTAAACGGAAGGTTAGGCTGTGATAATGGAGAAATCCCTGAGTCATCCCTTACGGTCACTGCAATTCCCGGATACTGTACAGGTGAATGGGAACAGCTGCTGAACACCGTGTTACATGAAGGCAAGCTCCGCCCCGTATTCTACACGCACCACAGAAGTTATAGTGGGTGGATGGTTCGGTTCCCGGGGTGTAATAGTAATGTAATAATGTCTGATCTCCTCCACCAGCACAAGTTAAAGGGAACCTGAAGTGAGAGAGATTTGGAGTCTGACATTTAGACCAAACTTTAAGCAAATAAATAAATAAACTTATGAGATAATAAATTGTATGAGTAGTACAGCTAAGAAATACAACATTAGCAAAGGAAAAAGTGTCATATTGTTTCAAGTACAGGAAGAGTTTTAAAAAAATGCAAAAGAGTCTCTCTGAGCTCTTCCACCCACTGTGTCAAATAGAGTCCTGTTTTCTGAAGCACTTTAAACAGCCAAGAAACAGTGAGAGACAGCTTGAGATAAGGTTTTACTGCATGAAAGTTCAAAGGGTGATTATTTCTGCTCTGTTTTATAGCTTAAAAGACAGAGTGTGGTTTCAAAATTACAGTTGAGACAGTATGATACAATGTTATTAAAAATAAAAAAAAGCTAAAAATAAAAATATGAGAATATTTCCTTTGCTACTAATGTTCTATACATTATCCGTACTACACATACAATTCATTACATCAGAAGGTTTTGGGTTTTTTTTCTGCTTCAGGCTTTATTTAATTCAGTTGATCCTGTTGATCCTCTGCCGTGCGTTTCTGTTTTCAATCGTTTTTGCCACTCGATTCTGCAGTCAATTCTCTTATCTTCCACTTGTTTTTCTTATCTTTTTCTATTCACTGCTATCAGAAATCGAGCAGCGACAGAATCGAAACGGAGATCGGACATGTCGGAAATTATCTACTGAACCATCTAATCACCTAAAAAAACCGAACCGTGTATTCCCAGCATAATAATTAGAGCCATACTAAGGCCCCATTTACACTAAGGGTGCGTTTCCACTAGTGCGGTGGGAAATCGCCGCGGTTTCTCCGCGGACGAATTCGCATGCAGGAGCGAAATCGCATGCGGTTGTATGCGAATTTTACCGCGAATTCGCATACGATTCCGCATCGTATGCGAATTCGCATGAAAAAACACCATGCAAATTCCCTATTAAATACATTGTATGCGAATCGCATGCGGTGTGTGCGGTGTCCGAATTCGGATGGCTCTGCTGAGCAGATTTTTCCTGCACAAGAAAACGCTCCGTTTTCCTGACAAGTGGACACAGGCTCATTCACTTTTATTGGTTATGCGAATTTGCATTCGGGGAACGCATGCAAATTCGCGTTAGTGGAAACGCACCCTTAATCAGTTGGGACACCTTTTTATCTTCTTCTCTATAACAGTGCATTATGAAATATCTTTCAGTTAAAACGCTTATAGGGCTTGATTCACTGAACCGTGATATGACAAATAGCACACCTTATCAAAGATATCACACCTTACCAAAGTTAATATGCCTTATCGAAGTTAACACGCCTTATCAGAGTAGCATAGCAAGCGCTACGTACTTTTACGTGCTAATTGGCAATGGTACTCATCCTGCCCTGAGCCCCCGCAGGTTCATTGCGCTTGCCGTGTTACTTAGATAAGGCGTGTTAACTTTGATAAGGTGTGATATCTTTGATAAAGTGTGCTATTTGTCATATCACGGTTTAGTGAATCAAGCCCATAGTGTGAACTGAGCCATTGGGAAACATGGGCATTACTTTGAAAATCAGTTGTCCTTTCAGTTATAACTGAAAGCAACTGATTAACCTTATTAACGTTACAAACTGCCACGGTCTGAGGGACAGGATGTGAAAAAAATGTGCCCCCGTGAGGGCACAGCCAGCATTTAAACCCACCAAATGTTCCTCGGCACTTTTTACACTATTCAGAAGTATTTTTCCCTCCCTAGAGTGTGGATTTAAGACATTTATGTCAAACTCTGGCCCACAAGCCAGATCTGGCCCACAGAGCTAAAAAAAAAAAAAACAAAACAAAAAATTGGCCTGCAAGTGGTTTCCCCACTTTGAATACATATTAATATATATTATTGGGGGTGAAGCCCTATGGGCTTGATTCACAAAAGCGTGATAACTCAGTTATCACGCCTAAAAGCTTTGCACGTGCTAACTAGGGTGCTAAGTAGTTAGCATGTGCAAAGCATGTTAGCACCCTAGTTAGTACGTGCAAAGCAAGTTAGCACGTGCAAAGTGGCTTTTCACACTTTAGTGACTCAAGCCCTATGTCACCAGGGAAGCCATATGGGGGAGGTAAGGGCAAAGCAATAGACACCAGGGAACTGTATGGGGGCGGGGCACTAGACACCAGGGAACTGTATAGGGGGGAGGCAGAGGGGGGCACTAGACACCAGAAGACTGTAGAGGGGAGAAGAAAGCTATTAGAAACCAGATAACTGTATAGGGGAGGGAGGACGGCAGTACACACCAGGGAACTGCATAGGGGAGGGAGGAGGCCTTTAGACACCAGGGAACTGTAAAAGGGAGGGAGGAGGACAACTAGACATTACGGAAGTGTATAGGCGGGGCTACAAGACACCAAGGCATACATAAGGGGGTTGGGTATTAAACAAGAGGGAACTTTATAAAGGAGTGAGGTGGCCACTGGACATTAAGGCTGGCCCGTGACTTGGTCCTGTTTTTCAATTTCAGCCAACTTGTATGTGCATTTGACATATCTGCTCTAAACAAAATATACTGTATCAGTAGCTTGCAGCTGAATCTACCAAATACATCAGCGATCTAAGGACATTCCGTAAAAACGCTTGCTCCAGTTTTCTTTTGACAGCGCAGTAAATTGTGTTGCACGAAAACGCCATCCAAGGGTCACTCGTGCCCCCAGGTTCCATAACACACAGGGCCAGCGCTCTTGACCACCCAGGCTGAGGTGCCATGCCCGACCCCGACAGCTCGACCCATTCTTCCTATCCCCCCCACCCTCCTCCCCCGGATTTTTCAATGCGTGGCGTAAGACGGAGAACTATGAGACTCCTGCAGAAGTGAGTCCATAAAACACAGGGCATTGTTCCGCCGCGGATATGCCCAAATATTCTCCGTAAAGTCAACACACTCGAGAGCCTGGAAGTGCCTCGCAATAGATTATAAACTCGAGTCAGGCCAGAGCTAAGCTTCCCACAGCGGGCAGCCAGCAGCCAGAGGAGTAATTAGCGGAACTATCTGTGTTTATAACCGCCAGGACTGGTGCCCGCGTTACAGCCGGACGCAGTCTGGCACCGCGTCCGCTCCGCAAAGAAACACAGATATTGTTCCGCTAACAAGGCAACGCCATCTTCACGAGCTGCACACTATTCCAGAAGCAAGTTTTACTGTATATGCATTTAACAGAACATTACCACTTCACCCCACAGGCCATTTCACCCTTACCAACAAGATCCATTTTCACCTGTCAGAGCTCCTCCCTTTCATTTGGCCATAACTTTATCACTGTTTCTCACACCTAAATGATCTATATCGTTTTCTTCAGGCTTTTTGTAGGCGATACTTGTTTGCAGTAATTACTTACATTTTCATGCATTTGATAGGGGAAAACAAGGGGAAAATGAAAAGTGATATGAGGGGCGGGGCTAACTTCTGGATCACCCCGCCTCAAGAAAGTTATAAACTAATACGTTTGTAAATATGGCCTGTGAGCATATGCGATGCGGCCCACAGAACAAGCCCACGGAATCCTTTTAACGGATGCGGGCATTATTACGAAAATCATGGTCACATTTTTAACTGTATATTTATCGAAAAAATGCTTAAGTGGGAGGACAGTGTAGTTTAGTGTCTCCCGCTGAGATGTGAGGATCCTGATGGTAGATATGGTGATAACTTATGGTGGTTGTGTTTGAGTCATGTGGTGGTAACTTATGGTGGTTGCTCGGGTCATGTGACCAAGCACTTGGCTGGAAGTGGTAGCTTATAGTTGGTAGCTTATAGTTTTTTCTGGAGTTATGTGACCAAACACTTGGTGGGAAGTAGAGAAAAAAAGAGGGAGACACCGAGAGCCCAATATAGTGTAGTATGTATTGGTGGTGAGGGAATATGTAAAGTAAGTAGAGTAATACTACTCACAAACCAGGGTTACCCCTTAGGCAACCACTGAATAAGCAGGTGGGGAGAACGAGCCTGTCCCCACTCAGGATTAAAGAAGTTGCTCTCTGTAGGTGGGAAGAAATATAGGAGAATTTCCACGCTTCCACCAAGGATGGAATGATACAGTATCAAGGTGAACAGAGGTGCCAACAGGATAAAATAAGATAACATTTTTAAAATATGGTGGTGGGGGTGGACAGTACAAGACAAAGGGAATGTGTTAAGGTATACCACAAAAATGTATTTATACACTCCACAAAGGTTTGCAACACGTTTCACGGGCGTGACCCCACTTCATCAGGCAGTAAGGGGAGGAGTATACAGCAAAAGTTATCCAAGTCTAGGAGGAGCGCTTCATATTGGTGTGAAGTATAGTGGTAACTTATGGTGGTTGCTTGAGTCATGTGACCAAGCACTTGGTGTGAAGTTCAAGGTTAGTTAATATTGGTCCATTATATTCGGGTTCATGTTTTTGAAAACCCCCAATAAACAAAGGCCCGCGGCCTAGAAGAAGCAAAGGAGTGTGTGGCCATCTTTATAGTATAAGTAAAATTATGTTATTTGCGTTATGAAGTGTACACATGCATCTCCATGGATTTCGGTCTACTCACCGGGTCACATTTTTCATCACACGGCTTCTTCACGCACTGGACTGTGCGGAGTCCCGTGATGGAGTCCTGCAGGTCTGTACAACTACAAGACTGGCAGCCGTCTTCCCACACGCTCCTGGGGCGATACACGTTGTTTTTATGGACGCAGACCTGCAAATTGCAAACAAACGGCAGTTTTCACCGGTGTGATGGACGGTTTTATAGCTTTTTTTATGATCTTCATATTTTGAGGAGCCTTGGAGGAAATTGAAAATCCCATGCAAAATTAAACAAAGACCCTCTCCCGTATGTCAGCATGTCCTCCTG
Organism: Hyperolius riggenbachi; assembly: GCF_040937935.1. Taxonomy (NCBI): domain Eukaryota; kingdom Metazoa; phylum Chordata; class Amphibia; order Anura; family Hyperoliidae; genus Hyperolius; species Hyperolius riggenbachi. The sequence continues at coordinate 484,123,141 of NC_090648.1, read as the reverse complement.
ATGCTGGTATGTTTCCTATAAGTCGGGGAATGCCGTACTTCCTACCTGGTCTGCAGAGCAGCTGACGGTGGTGCAGCCACATTCGTTGGTGAAGATGGTGGAGATGAAGCCCGGGGGACAGGTATCCGTGGAGTTGGAGCAGCTACATAAACATTCATATTCATCGCAGCACGCTGTACTCTTCCTTGTCAGCTTCTTGTATGGGGGGCAACTGGGTGGTCTCAGAGCAGAACAGGATTCCCTTTTGCACACTGTTTATGTGAAACAGACATTACGGTTAGGGACTGTCGTAAAAGCCATTTCCTCACAGCTCTCTAAAGGCCGAGCTGGTGTCTAATAGCCCAGCTGCAGCCTCAGGTCTCAGTGTGTCATGGTCTTCTAGCATAGCAAGTGGAGCGCCCAGATGTTACCTTTTTCAGTCAAAAGGGGTTTTAAGTTTACTCATGTGACAAATCTCCCAACTGTCTTAGATAAAAAGGATGGCTATGTGGTAATGCGAAGATATGCCCCTGCCATACCTCCAGCCACACCCCTACCACACCTCTGTTCAAGTTTTCACCTCACACCTCTAGTTACACCTTCAGTACACCTCCAATCACACTTTCTCTACACCTCCAGTAACACCTTCACAACACCTCCAATTACTTCTCTAGTCACACCATGATTGCACCTCTGCCACACCTCCAGCACACCACACCTCCAATTACTCTTCCAGTCACACCTCCACCACACCACACCTCCAATTACTCTTCCAGTCACACCTCCACCACACCTCCAGCGCACCACACCTCCAATTACTCTTCCAGTCACACCTCCACCACACCTCCAGCACACCACACCTCCAATTACTCTTCCAGTCACACCTCCAGCCACACCACCAATTACTCTTCCAGTCACACCTTCAATAACTACTAACACCTCCAGTAATGAATTTACCACACCTCCAGTCACGTATTTACCACACCTCCAGCCATGTCCTAATCCAGTGGCGTTCCTACCGTAGGGTGGCAAGGGGCGGGGTGCTCCGGGTGTCGGACGTCCCAGGGGGTGTCACCAAGGCCTCCCACAGAGGCCTGTGCAGGAGGGGGAAGCAACACAGCAACGAGGGGTAGCGGGCACAGTGGCGGGGAGGGGGGGGCCAGACCCCCCACTTCCCTCACCTGGGTCCCCTCCTTCTGGCGCTTCCCCCCTCCTAATTAGCAGCAGCTTAGATAAGCGGGCAGGAGTGGGCGGAGAGGACTTACTCACCTGCTTCCTGCATTCCAGGTGATGGCGCACAGCGTCATCGTCACGTGACACTGGTATCCGCCTTCTCCACCGCTCACTGTGCTTCCTGATTAGCGGAAGCACAGTGAGCGGCAGAGAAGTTGGAGACAGTGTCACGTGACGATGACGCTGTGCGCCATCACCTGGAACGCAAGAAGCAGGTGAGTAAGTCCTCTCCGCCCGCTTCTCTAAGCTGCTGCTAATTAGGAGGGGGGGGGAGGAGGCCAGAAGGAGGGGACCCAGGTGAGGGAGGTGGGGAGTCTGGCCCCCCTCCCCGCCACTACCCCTTCTTCCAAGCTTCCCCCCCTGCCGGGGGCAACTATACTATACTACTGGGGCAACTATACTAGGGGCCACTATACTAATACTGGGGCAACTATACTAGCTATACTGGGGGCAACTATACTAATGCTGGGGCAACTATACTATGTATACTGGGGGCAACTATATTACCTACACTGGGGGCAACTATACTAGCTATTCTGGGGGCAACTATACTAGCTATTCTGGGGGCAACTATACTAGCTATACTGGGGGCAACTATACTAGCTACACTGGGGGCAACTATACTAGCTACACTGGGGGCAAGTATATTACCTACACTGGGGGCAAGTATATTACCTACACTGGGGGCAACTATACTAGCTATACTGGGGGCAACTATACTAATGCTGGGGCAACTATACTATGTATACTGGGGGCAACTATATTACCTACACTGGGGGCAACTATACTAGCTATTCTGGGGGCAACTATACTAGCTATTCTGGGGGCAACTATACTAGCTATTCTGGGGGCAACTATACTAGCTATACTGGGGGCAACTATACTAGCTACACTGGGGGCAAGTATATTACCTACACTGGGGGCAAGTATATTACCTACACTGGGGGCAAGTATATTACCTACACTGGGGGCAACTACACTAGCTATATTGGGGGCAACTATAGTGCTACCTAAACTTAGGCCAACTTTGGTGGTGGGGGGGGGGACCTACACCTGGCATTACCCGCCGTGGCGCGTTTAGCATGCCACAGACGCTTCTTTCCTTTTTTTTTTATGGCGGGGGGTGTCTTTTAATACCCAGCACCGGGTGTCAAATGCCCTAGGTACGCCACTGTCTTAATCACACTTCTGGTGTTCCAACAAGCACTCCAAATTTCAATGGTTTGAACCCACCAATGGTCATTTCAAATAATTCATAAAATAATGAGAAATGGCTTAAGGTCGTACTCTCGAGCCAATGCCGGCATTTTCTCCATCTTTATGCTCCCCCTACCCAACACCTCCGTTCAGAGTTCTGACTGAGCCCAGCAGGAGTAAGGGTACATGTTCTATCCACTCCATGCGCTCCCTCAGGATGCTCCCAGTGCAACAGCAGGGGAGCCCGCATGAAGAGGGCGTGTGAGTGAACAAAACATGCACTTTTTACAGAAGAACATGAGGGGAAAGCGAAGCAGCAAGAAGAAGGAGAGGTCGGCAAAACTAAAGGGCACGTAAGTTAATGGGGGCACGGAAGAAGCCCAAGGGGTGGCCAAATCATATTTTTTTTTTTCATATCAGGTGTGCTTAAAGAGAACCAGAGATGAAGCACCCTCTTCTATTTTACCTTATAAATCAGTGGGAACATGGCAGTAAACACCTAATCTTTGTTTCATTGTTCTCTATCTAATCTGACTGTTATCACCTCTGATAAGAATCCCCGACTGAGCACTCAGTTTAGCTTTGCTACAGAAAGATTATAGCTGAGTCTGTCTTCTCTGGTGTCTTTTCAAGCCCAAGCCTGCCCCCTTGTGGCTCTGCTATAATGACTCAGCTATAATTATTCCCTGCAAAGCCAGACTGAATGCTCAGTCCGGGACTCTTATCACAGCTGATCAGACACTTTTAGCAGTGAGGAGGAAACAGAGAGCAGGGTAAGTGTTTGCTCTAATGTTCTTACTGATATATATGGTAAAATACACAAGGGTGCTTCGCCTCTGGTTCCCTTTAAAAGAGGCCCTGTAGTGACAAACAGTAAACTGCAGTAAATGATTCAGGATCCATTCTGTAATTATCTTGGTTTCACCATCAGAAACACTTCCTATATCTATTTTTGCTGTATATTGGTATGTAGCCCCGCTCCCCCAGTGATGCTTTGCCTAGGCTGATTAGCTATGCACAATTCTCCTCCCAGAGCATTCTGGAAGATCAGGCATTATTTTCACTGGCTTCAGATTTCTCAGTAACAAACATTCCGCAGAGATCACCTGACAGGACTGAAGATGTCAACACCTGTGATCAATTTCAGAATGTAAATCAGGGAGAGGAAAGATTTAACAATGGGGGCAAACACTGCCTAAGCAATTGTATTCATTATGTTATTTTCACTACAGTTCTCCTGGAAGGCAGTCGTGTCAGAGAACGATGAATTTAGATGGCTTTCAAAGCATTGCTGCACATAATGTAGCTTTTTTTTCCCTTGCTGTGTACACTTGTAATTACTGGAGGAAAAATGTCATAAGGAACGAATCATCAACACGATCCTCTGTTTAGTTACTACGGGATAATTTACATAAGACTTGCTGATCCTAATCACATTACCCTGTTTACTGTACAGTATGAGAAGCACACATTGTAATTGCCACACAATATCTCTCACTAACTGGAGAAACAGAAGAAACAGCGCCATCTTCTGACGGTTTAGGATCCAGCCCAAGCGTTGAAATTAACTCATTCTATATACTGTACTCATGGGCGTCCGCACATATGGCAAAACCGGGCATCTGCCCGAGCCTGGCCGCCCGCTGCCCCCCCCTGGCCGCGTGCCCGTGCAGCCAGCAGGAGGGGAACACGCAGAGAAGAGAGAGAGCGCTATGGGCACAGTGGGGAAGGGCGGACGTCTCCCCCCCTTCCCTCACCTTAGGGGTCTCTCTCTCCCTCGCTGTCCCCTCCGGAATGAAGTGTGCAGCGGCTGGCAGCGGTGGGCGGAACTTACCTCCTCTCGCTCCTGCGCCGGAAGTTCTGGTGCCGCACTCTGGTCTGGATCAGGCCAGAGTAGCGGCTAATCCATCCGGCGCGTGCGACGAGAGGAGGTAAGTTCCGCCCACCGCTGCCAGCCGCTGCACACTTCATTCCGGACTCCGGAGGGGAGAGCGAGAGAGGGAGGGAGAGCCCCCTAAGGTGAGTGCCCATAGCTCTCCCTCTTCTCTCCGCTGCTCCCCTCCTCCTGCACACATGGGACATGGCCACTTTTTCTGGGGACATATCCCCCTGGCTACATATACCGGGACATATACCCCTGCCTACATATACTGGGACATATACCCCTGCCTACATATACTGGGACATATACCCCTGCCTACATATACTGTCTGGGACATATACCCCTGCCTACATATACTGTCTGGGACATATACCCCTGCCTACATATACTGTCTGGGACATATACCCCTGCCTACATATACTGGGACATATACCCCTGCCTACATATACCCCTGCCTACATATACTGTCTGGGACATATACCCCTGCCTACATATACTGTCTGGGACATATACCCCTGCCTACATATACTGGGACATATACCCCTGCCTACATATACTGGGACATATACCCCTGCCTACATATACTGTCTGGGACATATACCCCTGCCTACATATACTGTCTGGGACATATACCCCTGCCTACATATACTGTCTGGGACATATACCCCTGCCTACATATACTGTCTGGGACATATACCCCTGCCTACATATACCCCTGCCTACATATACTGTCTGGGACATATACCCCTGCCTACATATACTGGGACATATACCCCTGCCTACATATACTGGGACATATACCCCTGCCTACATATACTGGGACATATACACCTGCCTACATATACTGGGACATATACCCCTTGCCTACATATACTGGGACATATACCCCTGCCTACATATACTGGGACATATACCCCCGCCTACATATACTGGGACATATACCCCTGGCTACATATACTGGGACATATACCCCTGCCTACATATACTGGGACATATCCCCCTGGCTACATATACTGGGACATATACCCCCTGCCTACATATACTGGGACATATACCCTTGCCTACATATACTGGGCACATATACCCCTGGCTACCTGTTCTGGGGACATCTCTACCCCTGGCTACCAGTTCTGGGGACATCTATACCGCTGGCCACCTATTCTGGGGACACCTATAGACCTGGGGCTACCTATTTTTGGGGAACCACTGCTGTCAGATTGAGTGTATTTTGGGGAACTGCTGCCAGGTGAGAGGTGTCTACATATTAAGGGGGCATTCTGCCTATTTATGTGAAAAGCTGTCTATTTATGTGCCTCATGACTGCTGAATTTGTCTTGTTGCGGGCCTCATGGTTACTGACTTTGTCTTGTTGGGGGCCTCATGATTTATTGGGGGCCTCAAGATTGCTGAATTTGTCTTGTTGGGGGCCTCATGATTGCTGAATTTGTCTTGTTGGGGGCCTCATGATTGCTGAATTTGTCTTGTTGGGGGCCTCATGATTGCTGAGTTGGTCATGTTGGGGGCCTCATGATTGCTGAATTTGTCTTGATGGGGGGGCCTCATGATTGCTGAATTTGTCTTGTTGGGGGTCACATGATTGCTAACTGCGAGACTATGGAAAAAGCTGAATCATCATCATATGAGACAATAGCATTAAACCTACTTTTTCTGCTTTTTAAAACAGAAAATGAAACTGGGAGGTTCTAAAAAAAATGAATAATTTTTTTCAGGAGTACGATGGATGAAATTGTTTATCTTCACAGTTTATTTTCAACTTAATTTTCCATAATGTTCATGTATGAGTTAAAACGTTTGTGTTTAGTTTAAATTGCTGTTGGCACTTTGTGATAGTAAAGTGACTTTGCAGTTTGGACACTCGACCTCCAAAAGGTTCGCCACCACTGTCCTAATCTAATGTCCCACCATTGCTTAGTTCATGTAAACTTGTCTCCACCCACGACCACACCCACATTCTGGTTCATGACCACACCCATTTTTCGGCGCGGCGCGCTACGCGCGCCGCATGACGTAGCTCCATTTCACCAGCCCAAATTTTTAACTCCCCACTTTTTGCCCCCCCCTGGAAAATTTTCTGCGGACGCCCATGACTGTACTGTACAGAGGTCAGCCAAAACTTCAAAGCCACCTGTGTAATGTTGTGTACTAGTTACCCCGTGTGTGACGCATGGAGGCGTGGACTACACAAGACATACATGAAAAAAGGGCGCTTGGAAAGAAGGGGGCAGGGGGTTGCCGCTAGTAAAATATTGCTAAAATTAACGATATTCTACTACTGGATTCCAACTGTGAAATATCAGTAATACAAAAACCATTACCCCGTAGTTTATTATTTTACTATGGCTAAACCTCTCCCTACTCTCAAACAGAACCAACCCTATACTGATGTCTAAACCTAACCACCCCGGTGGGTCCTATCCCTAAGACCTCCCTATGGTTCCTATCCCTAAGACCCCCCCCCCCCCCCCCGGTGGTGCATAACCCTAATATTCCTCTTGGTTGTGCCTAACCCTAACCACCCCCTGGTGGTGCCTAACTCTAAGACCCCCCTGGTGGTGCCTAACCCTAAGACCCCCCCCCCCCCGGTGGTGCCTAACCCTAACCAGCCCCCTGGTGGTGCCTAGCCCTAATATCCGCGCTGGTGGTGCCTAACCCTAACCACCCCCTGGTGGTGCCTAACCCTAACCCCCCCTTGATGGCGCCTAATCCTAAGATCCCCCCTGGTGGTTCCTAACCCTAAGACCCCACCCCTCCCCTGGTGGTGCCTAGCCCTCACCAGTCCCCTGGTGGTGCCTAACCCTAAGACTCCCCCTGGTGGTGCCTATTCCTAAGCCCTCTCCAACCTAATACCCAGCCCCGATAGCAGCTCAGTCGTGTCCAGTGTGGGTCTTCTGCGCATGTGGGGTCCTCCCGCACATGCGCAATGCAACTGGGCTGTCGCGACTGACCCAGTTACCGGGGATGATCGCGGCTGAACAGCAGATGGCGGGAGGATGCAGAGGAACTCCTGGGTAAGAATCGATTTTTGATATGTTTAGATCTCTGGTTTACTTTAGCACATAGGCCCATTTCCACCAAGCACGCAGACGATTTCCGCACACAATTTCAGATGCGTAATCACCTCCGGTGCCCTTTTTAATGATGACGGCCGCATAATAGAAGATTCAAAGGTCATGCAAATGGTACGCAGCTTGGAAAGGAGCCAATAAGCAGCAAGTGCATTTTATTGGCCCAAATAACATCTGCATACAATTTACATGAAATCTGCATGCAAGCCAGGATCATAAGCCTCTAATGGACTCGGCAATGCCGATATTCCATTTCACTCTGTAACCGGAGACAGATTGGAAACGCCAGATTCTTTGGTTAGGTAGGCGAGATCTGATTGGTTGCTGTGTGGTAGCCCCACCTTGAGAAGCCCCCCTCCTCATGGGTTTAGCATGATTCAGGAGGTTACATCTATATCTATGCTCTCCGCAGACTGGCAGAGCAGCTGTAGCGTTTGACGTCCAGTCTAGCGTGCAGTGGGGAACATATGCTGCCGCGGCGCTCTCTCTCTGGGGGTCTTTCCCGTGAGAAAAGTCTCTCTCGCCCTCTTGTTGCCTCGTAGGGGAAGCTCACTGCATTGGAATGTTTGGAGCAAATCCTCCGCCAGGCCTGTAGGATGGCAGAGGGGGCTCGCTCCCCTAATACGCGGGGATAAAGGGACGCTTTCGCTCCGGCGCTACGGATGAAAAAAAAACTGGGCAGATCCAAAAACCAAAAGGTCAACTGCTGAAAGACGGCTCTTAGTAAGCGGAGCCCTTTAAGAAGCAGCGGAACACGGATTTACCCAGAAATCCCTATTTATGGCAGTTAGGGTATCAGGTTCACCCATAGAATGCGGGCCAGATCAGGAGGAATGGGAGATCAGTCAGTCCACACATGCTGCATATGTGGCTGTGTGATTCTATCATCGCTGCTAGTCTTGCCATTGTATAGTGATAGGTTAGTGATGGGATAATGATCGAAGCTGTAACAGAGTAACCAAGCAGCTCAGGGTGACCCAAACCACTAGGAAGGTATAGAGGACTAAAGGTGGCCACACACCATACAATACAATGATCTAATGTTACGGCAGATCGATAAAAAAGATCAGATTTCCTGAAAAATCGAATGTTTTTTTTTTTATTCGCACAAGAAATCTGTTGATCGGGAATGGTGGATTGTTCTTAACAATTTTTATGAAAATTGAATGGTGTGTGGTAGATGGTCAATTTATTAATACAGTATATACACCCAAGCAATTTTCTCAGGGCCCATTCACATTTGCTGATCGCAAAATGCTAGCAATTATGCTAGCGTTTTGCTCTGGCGTTTTTTGGCGATTAACGCCACAAAAAAAATCACCATTCACACCTGGCAATTTTTTAGCGATCGCGTTTTGCGCTTCTATAGCACTAAAATGAGATCGCCGGGAAAACGCCTGAAAATGGTGCAGGCTACGCGTTTGCGTTTAGCGGTTTTGGGTGATTTGTGGCGATTAGCGCAAATTGCCCAAATGAGAACGGTCCCATAGACTTTTATTACCCTAGCAATTTGAAAAGCGCTAGCATTTGAGCGTTTTGCCGAAATCGCCGGCAAAACGCTCAAGTGTGAATAGGCCATCAGAGTTTCCAATCATTTTTTATCATAATTGAGGGAAAATTGAAGATTTGTGTGGTACGTTGGTCAGATTTCTGAAATGTTACAATCAGTCAGAAAAACTGATTGCACTTCTTGAATTGCACAGATATTTAAAACATTGTATGGTGTGTGGCCACCTTAAAAGAGACCAAAAAGCCCTCCTACTAAAAAGCAATTCTTGGTGTGATTTGCCTTCTTAAATCAGAAGATACTTGCAAAAATTCAGCTTTAAAGAGGAACTCCAGTGAAAAAAATGTAATTAAAAAAAGTGCTTCATTTTTACAATAATTATGTATAAATGATTTAGTCAGTGTTTGCCCATTGTAAAATCTTTCCTCTCCCTGATTTACATTCTGACAATTATCACATGGTGACATTTTTACTGCTGTCAGGTGATGTCAGAAGAAGGAGATGCTGCTTGTTTTTTTAGCAGTTGGAAACAGCTGTAAACAGCTACTTCCCATAATGCAATGAAGTTCACAGACAGAAAACTGTCAGGACCATGGTCCTGACATCACACTGTAGGAGGAGTTTTCACCACAATATCAGCCATACAGACCCCACTGATTATCCGTTTGAGAAAAGGAAAATATTTCTCATGGGAAAGGGGGTATCAGCTACTGATTGGGATGAAGTTAAATTCTTGGTTACGGTTTCTCTTTAAGTGAACATCTGTGGTTAGGTTACCCACAATGCACTGCTGCTGAATATGCAAATTATCTCTTTATGCCCCCGAAGCCAGACTAGCATCCAGAGCCGCTGGTGTATAGCACGCCTATAGCTTTACATTTTAGAGCCACATCAAGCTCACATGTAGACAGCCTGTCCGAACCAGACTTTCTACATGTGGGGTTGATGAGGCTCTGTAAAATTAAAAGTTATAGGCGTGCTATACACCAGCGGCTCTGGAGAGACGCTGTAACAGATTTTATCTTCCTGAGATCGATAATCTCTGCAGATGGCGAATGCAGCCATGAAATTAAAGGACAACTGTAGTGAGAAGTATATGGAGGCTGACATATTTAATTCCATATAAGCAATACTAGTTGTCTGGCTATCCTGCTGATCCTCTGCCTTTAAAGAGACACTGAAGCGAAAAAAAATATATGATATAATGAATTGGTTGTGTACTATGAATAATTACTAGAAGATTAGCAGCAAAACAAATATTCTCACACTTTTATTTTCAGGTATATAGTGTTTTTTCTAACATTGCATCATTCTATAATATGTGCAGATTACACAACACTCAGCATTCAAAATGATTCTTTCAGAGCAGTCTGTGAAGTAACGACCTCTCCTCTAGCAGAGAAAAAATAAACAGTTCACTTACAGTTGAGATAATAAAAGTCAGATAACAGCCCTCTCCACGACTAACTTAGTTGAAGAGCTTAATGGCTTGTTTGCATAGAGATAACAACTGGAGTTTCTCAACTCTTCCTGTACTGGAAACAATTAGACTGATGTATCTGATCTTAATGTTTTATTTCTTAGCTGTACTACACATACAAATCATAATATCATAATTTTTTTTTTTCGCTTCAGTGTCTCTTTAACCTGCTGAGCGGTCTGGACGAGCTCAGCTCGTCCAACACCGCCAGAGGCTGCCGCTCAGGCCCTGCTGGGCCGATTTCAATGAAATAAAAAGCAGCACACGCAGCCGGCACTTTGCCAGCCGCGTGTGCTGCCTGATCGCCGCTGCAGCGCGGCGATCCGCCGCGTGCAGCGGCGAAAGAGGGTCCCCCCAGCCGCCCGAGCCCAGCGTAGCCGGAACAAACAGTTCCGGCCAGCGCTAAGGGCTGGATCGGAGGCGGCAGACGTCAGGACGTCGGCTGACGTCCATGACGTCACTCCGCTCGTCGCCATGGCGACGAGGGAAGCGAAACACGGAGGGCCGCTCATTGCGGCCTTCCGTGTTATTCCTTGCCGCCGGAGGCGATCGGAAGATCGCCTCCGGAGCGCCCTCTAGTGGGCTTTCATGCAGCCAACTTTCAGTTGGCTGCATGAAATAGTTTTTTTTTTATTTAAAAAAAACCCTCCCGCAGCCACCCTGGCGATTTAATCAGAACGCCAGGGTGGTTAAAGGGCAACTGAAGAGAGGTGTAAACGGAGGCAGCCATATTTATTTCCTTTTAAACAATACAGTTGCCAGGCAGTTCTGCTGTTCCATTTGGCTATAGTAGTGACTGAATCACACCTGAAACAAGCATGCAGATAATCTTGTCAGATCTGAGAATAATGTCAGAAACACCTGATCTGCTGCATGCCTGTTCAGGGTCTATGGCTAAAAGTATTAGAGGCAGAGGATCAGCAGGGCTGCCAGGCAACTGGTATTGCTTACAAGTAAATAAATATGGCAGCCTTCATATTCCTTCACTACAGTTGTCGTTTAACACTTTTAGCCATTGGCCCTGAACAAGCATGCAGCAGATCAGGTGTTTCTGACATTATTGTCAGATCTGACAAGACTAGCTGCATGCTTGTTTCTGGTGTGATTCAGACACTACTGCAGCCAAATAAATCAGCAAGACAGCCACGTAACCGGTATTAACAGGAAATAAATATGTCAGCCTCTATATTCTTCTCTCTTCAGTTGTCCTTTAAGAGATACGTGTGGTGTTACCAAATGCTGCCATTGGGCTGCACGAATCTGCAGCAGAAAGGCACTCGTGGCCAGCAGACAGGAGATTGAACTACCTGACAAGTGCACAGTCCAGCTGCCCATCGAAATGAGGCCTAGCGTCTTCTGTAAATCCATGGAGACAACAACAACTAAAAATTCTATATTTACATCAACCTCTAACTCAAACGTGAAAACAAAACCTTGTTTTTAAATAAACACTAAGGCGTAGTGCACACCAGAGCGGTTCGGCAGCGTTTTGCATTCCGCTTGCGGAAGTGGAAACGCTTGGGTAATGTATCTCAATGGGCTGGTGCACACCAGAGCAGGAGGCGTTTTGCAGAAACGCATACTCCCGGTCTGCTGCAGATTTTGGATTGCGGAGGCGTTTCTGCCTCCAATGTAAAGTACAGGAAAAACGCAAACCGCTCTGAAAAACGTCAGTTCAGAGCGGTTTGCCAGGCGTTTTTTGTTACAGTAGCTGTTCAGTAACAGCTTTACTGTAACAATATAAGAAATCTACTACACCAAAAAAGCTTCCCAAAACCGCAAAATGCTAGCTGAAACGCTACAGAAAAATAAGAAAAAGCGTTTCAAAATCTGCTAGCATTTTGCGGATCTGCTAGCGGTTTTTGGTGTGCACCAGGCCTAAAATCATAGAAAGCATACCACAAGCATAGTAGGGTTGGCACTCTCCGGGGTTGGTAAGTTCAGGTTCCAGTCCATGGTCACACTGCGGTATCGGAGGTAAGTGGCAGTTGGATTTGTCACACACTGTAAAAACAAACAGAAAGAAACAAAGTACATTTAGCAAAATTCCGATGCATGGTAAGCAACCACTTCTATATAAAGCGCCATATTATTATTATCCTATACAAATCAAGGGAATAAATTCATGTGTGTTGGGTTTACGTCCATCAAGATAAACCTCAGAAATCCAGTTGTTTTTGATCCAGAGGAAGGCAACACGTTCTGACAGATGCAGAGCCCGCAGGGAGGTTGTACATCGCAGTGTGTCCTCTGAATGGTTGGTCAGTTTTTCGGAGTACACAGTTTTCTTGCTAATGAGCACTTGGTTTACTGATGTCTCTTTCCGCAAATCCGAGTAATAGGAATTACAGGTATAGCAGAGCACAGGGAGTAATGCTGAAGTTAATTTTAAAACACTTTAATTCGGCCTCCAGCAGTAGCTGGAAGCCAAATTACATTATTCCCCACCATCCACGTGGACCTGGAGGGGGAATAGTAATTTACACCGCCAGCACTTGTGCAGCAGCAGGGTAAGCCATATACCGGCTGCATCCTGCGCCCAAGTCTCCCGGCGGCTAATCCTCTCGTATGCGTTTAGAATAGCCTGACTCCCACCTCCCTTGCAGGAACTTATTTACAGTCAGTGCCGGCGCTACCATAGAGGCAAAGGGGGCAATTGCCCCAGGGCCCCAGAGCTTGTAGGGGCCCCCAGTGGCTACAAGAGGAAAAAAATTGTTCAAATCGGCCTTATAGTTTTTGAGAAAATCGATTTTAAAGTTTCAAAGGGAAAATATACACATTTAAAAAAACTGCCGACTTTAATGGTTAATAGCAAATCCACCTTAAATGGTAGAAACCCAAAATTTGCAGGATATGTTAAGGAGATCATTAGGAATAAGAGGAAAAAACTATTTTTCAAAAAGACCTTATAGTTTTTGACAAAATTGATTTTAAAGTTTCAAAGGAAAAAAGTATACTTTTAAATGCGGTAAATGTCACTTTTAGTAGCAAACCTAACGGTAGTGTAATTTTACATGCATCAAACGAAAGCGCAATAAATTTCCTGACGGGGTTTCCAGGGGGTCCATACGCAGCCGCAGCGCTTTGGCCAGGGATCGCTATACAGCCACAATATGGCTGTATGAAGATCCCTGGCATTTTTTTTCTATTTTCCCCCCAAAAATTTTATGTTTAGATTGTAGGAATTAAAAAAAATAATTATGTGGGGTCCCCCCTCCTGAAACTTTTTAACCCCTTGTCCCCCATGCAGGCTGGGGTAGCCAGAATGTGGAGCTCCGACCGATTGGGGCTTCACACCCTGACTATACCAGCTGCAAAAAAGGTCCCTTAATGACGATTTTTTTTCCGGGGTATCTGTTGGGGGGGCCCCCCAGGTTTATTTTGCCCTGGGGCCCCATTGTTGCTTAAACCTGCCCTGTTTACAGTGGCAGACAGATTTTTGCCTCCGAGCAAATATTGCCTTGATAAAGAGACCTTATGTGGCTCCGAAACGTTAGCCATAAGCTTTTACATGGAACCAATAAAGAATTAATTTGGAGGTGCCAGCTCTTTGTTGAATACTGCATAGAGGGTGTCATCCCTCTTTTCCAGCTGTAGCACTTTCCTTTGATACAACGGGTTGGAACCTTTAGTGTGTCTCGTCGGTCGTAGTCCATCGTGTGCCACCTAGAGTGGAAAATCACTGAACGACATGAGGGGACACCTGTACTGATACTTGATTTTTTGTTCAAGGTGGTCATGAACAATCGACCTGCCTGAGGACCATCTAGTATTCGTGCATTTGATGAAATACCTTTTAAAAGCCTCTAATGTCAAGCAATGGATCTACTCTGACACAAACACATCTCATTGAGTTTGATCTCCGAAAATTGAAGCAGAATTGGTACTTCGGAAGGAAATGTAGACACTGAAGTAAATCTGATGTAAAACATTCAGAGAATCAAAGAAAACTCATTCATAAGGGCCCTCAGACAATGCTGAACAAAGCTCCAGCCTATCAAACACTGCCTGGAGGGGGCTCTACTTAACACCTCAGCAGAGACACCACTACATCTCCACAAAGACTTTCCAAACAACAATTCTGAGAGGTAGGAAGACTACATTTGTCAAAGGGATTAGAGGAGCCTTCTGAGGTGTTTACGTGGAAGTCATTTTGGAATTACCCAAATAATATTATCATGTTTATCACCATGGCAGCGAGCAGAAGCCTGTTTACTGGATGGAAAAACATAATATAATGTGGCCCGTATTAACCTGTACGAACAGAATGCTACCATTTCAAACACACAAAGAACGTCGGGGGCCCTCACCTTACCCTCAGGTCTTCCACTACTCAAAAAAAAAGAAAAAGAAAAAAAGGTCTCGCCTAAGCCAGGATCTTCAGAGGTGTAGAAGTCATCGTGAATTGAAGTAACACATGAAGAGAATTATGTGTAAAAATAATAATAATATATTCTTGTGGGATTGGCGGAACGTAGACATAACTTAGTGTAATCCTACTAGATGAAAGGACTACTTTTATTTAAAAAAAAATAATAATCTGCCTAGAAATTATAACTTTTTTTTACGCGTTTTATGATCACAAAATAAACCCAATTATTTTTTAAGTATATTAAAAAATTGCCAATAATTTTGATACTTTTATTATTTTAGTATCATTATTATTCTTGTCATTATTATTATAGGTGCTGTGATAAGATTTTTGAGCTACTGCTTTTCTCATCGTGAGCGACATGGGGAAACATTTTTGGACGCAGAAACTCCATAAATTCGAAGTTTGTAAAAACAGAAGTTTTGGTTTTGTTTTTCATTTAACACGGCTTTGCTTAAAAGTGTTAAAAGTAGAACAAGTCTCCAAATACTTTTTAATGACTAAACCAGCCTGACTTGCAAAAAAATATTTTAAAGAGACTCTGTAACTTTAAAAAGATCCCCCGTGGGGTACTTACCTCGGGTGGAGGAAGCCTCCGGATCCTAATGAGGCTTCCCACGCCGTCCTGCGTCCCACGGGGGTCTCGCTGCAGCCCTCTGAACAGCCGGCGACAGGCCCGACTGTAATTTCAATATTTACCTTTGCTGGCTCCAGCGGGGGCGCTGTGGCTGCATTCGGCTCGGAAATAGACGGAAATACCCGATCTCCGTCGGGTCCGCTCTACTGCGCAGGCGCCGGAGACTTGCGCCTGCGCAGTAGAGCGGACCCGACGGCGATCGGGTATTTCCGCCTACTTCGGAGGCGACAGCCATCAGAGCGCCTGCGCAGGAGCCAGGAAGGTAAATGTTACGTCACGGCTGTACGGAGGGCTGCAGCGAGACCCCTGAGGGACGGAGGACGGCGTGGGAAGCCTCATTAGGATCCGGAGGCTTCCCCCACCCAAGGTGAGTACCCCCCAGGGGATGTTTTGCCGTTACAGTTCCTCTTTAAGAAAGCTCCAAATGCAACATGTTTCTTGGTTCTCACCCACTTCGGGTATCAGTGCCACCAGGTGGCATAGCGAGCATCACCCGTGGAATCTTCTACTCTTAAAGAGGAGCTGTGAGCCATACAATCTCAGAAAAAAAAAACACATATATAGGTAGATAAATACTTTCTCTACTTACATAACGTATGTATTGCACTGTCCACGTTTTGATTTTATTGATTTTTTTACAGTAAAAAAAGAGAAAATCCTTCTTAGCATTTCCCATTATAACTGTGGCTATTTTGAAGCCAATCCTGATGTCATTTCCTCCCTTTATCTCCTCTGCCTGATTGTGCATGCATTACCCGCCCTTCACTGTAGAAAGTGCATTGTCTCAGCATGAGAAATATTGTCCAATCAGAGAGGAACAGAGGTGTGGGAGGGGAAAACAGGAGGGAAAGAGGTTTCAGCCAATCAGGCTGCATTAGTTAAGTCTGAGGGGAAAATAGAGACGCAAAAAAGGACAACCCAGCATGCCCTGCAACTTCCTTTTTGTGTACCAAATTTTGTGTGTACCAAATAAGAGTCAGGTAAACTGGGGAATTTATCAACAAGAAAAGTAATAGTGATTTTAACTTTTGGATTGCCTGGTTAGCATCCTTATTACTTGTTTACAAGATAAAAATAAAGAATTGATTTTTGATTTTATGCCTGACAGTTACGCATGTCTAGAAAATAGTGATGATCATAATGTGCTAATTTCTCTTACGCAAAATTTCGCAATTGCGATTACACGTAATAACGAGTTTGAAATGTAATTGGTTTTATGTAATGCACATGTAAATTTCACTTTAAACAACATAAATTTTGTGTGAATTGTAAAAAAAAAAAAAAATTTGGTGTACAACCAGATTAGTTTGGGGGAATAGTGGAAACAAGTAAAAAAAAATAAAAATCAAAAAGACCTTGCAGTTTTTGAGAAACTGTAGACTTTAATATATACTGAGTCCCAAGTTCCGCATACTTATCAGTGATGACAGAAGATGTGATGGGGCCCTAAGGGCAAGGTAGTAGATTTGGGTCTCCTTCTGGTCCTTTTGGAAGGTGAAGTGGAGAGAGGTCAAATAAGGTGGCAGGTGGGCCCCTTACACCTACTTGGCCCCAAGCAACTGCCTAGTTTGCCTGGCGGATGATCCTGCTCTGATACTTATACAGGGCACTAGAGGTGAGGAAGAGCACCTTGCCCATCGTCCCTCTCTTCCAGAGCCCCCCCCCCCAAAAAAAAATGGACCATGCGGCTGGTATAGCTCAGGGTGAGCTCCAGGCTCTGAATTCTGGCTATAACAGCCTACATGGGTGACAAGGTAATACAGAGGCCTGGGAGAGGGGACCCAATGCCGTCAATTTCTTAAAATGTGTCTACAGAACTTGGAACATGGTATAAATTAAAGAGTACTGTAACAAAATGTCATTTTACTTGGTTTAAAAAAATATGTTTTCTTTGAAATGTTTTTTTAACCACTTGACGACCGCAGTGGTAACCCCCCCTAAAGACCAGGCTCATGTTTGCATTGCTGGGCTGTGCAGGCTTTTCAGCCTTCTGCACAGCCCAGCTTAGGTGCCCAGCGATCAGACTCACCTCCTTTTTTTGTCCCATAGGAGACATGCCGCCGGAGGGGTCCAATCGCTGCAGGCTTTGTTTACTTTTTTTTTTTTTTACACATGCCTCAGCGAGGCTCTCTCTCTCCCCGTCCCCCTTCCTCCCCTTCCCTCCTCCCCTCCGTAAAGTAGGATTGGAACAGGATGGCGATCCGTCCTGTTCCGCCTCTCATAGGCATCAGCCTATGAGAGGACGGCGCTCCCTGGCCAATCAGAGGCCGGGGAAGCCGATCTCGTACAGGGAACGATCGCGCATGCGCCCGGCCGTTCCCTGGGAAACTGCAGCCCCAGGACTTGCCGCCAATTGGCAATAGGCGGTCCTGGGGCTGCTGCCGCGGTCATGCCCGTTGGCGTGAGGCGGTCGTAAAGTAGTTAAAGAACAAACGAGGTGACATGTCACATGATGAGATAGACACATGTATGTATGTACAGTGCCAAGCACACAAATAGCTAGGCTGTATTGATTTTTTTCTTTCTCTGCCTGAAAGAGTTAAATATTAGGTATGCAAGTGACAGTTCCTGTCCGTGTCGGACAGGGTCAGACTATAGCATAACCCTCAAGGATAAGTAGTTACAGCCATAAAATACTTTCCAGTCAGTAAATGGCTTCTGAGATCAGGAAAGAGATAAACAAGGTCAATCATTCATAGATTTTAGCTCTGGCATACTTCAATGAAGGTGTCATTGAGCAGAGACAATGAAACAGTAAAAACTTAAAAACTAGATTTAAATATAAAACTAAACTGTGTGATATCCCAAAAAGTCATTTTTAGGAGAAGGAGGATAGATACAATTGTTTTTCTCATCAGTTTATTTTCACCTCGGATGTCCTTTAAATCAATTTTCTCAGAAACGACTTGTTCCCAAAGAATTAGATGTCAAATTTTTGGAAATTCATGGACCATAATTAAGGTTACACGTGAGATTAGTTACGAATTAGCCGGATATTTCGCATTACAATTTTGCGTCATAACTGCACATTTTGATGCAAATAAAAAATTACGCCGAGCTCAAAATCACAAGTGAATGCAGACAAAATTGAAAAAAATAATTTCTAATGCAGCAAAGTCCTCGTTATGCAGAATTCTCAACGAACCGGCATGCCTGATGGATAACAGGAAATTTAGTTTTGGAGGCATTTCAAATACCGAGGCCTTGTTCACATTGCGTTCGCCTTGCGTGTCTCTCCGCGGTGGGGTTTTTCCGTGTTTTTTTTTAGAGCGCTTTCTGGCGATTTTCTTACGCGTTCACTCGTTTTTGTGGGCGTTTTTGTAAGCGCTTTTGCATAGCGCTTTCGTCTTTTGTTCCAGAAACAATAAATACAATGTTTTTTGTTTTTTTTTAAACGCGCACGCAATCGCTTGCCAAATCGATTTTGTGAGCGTTTTGTGTATTTCCTATACCTTCCATTAAGGCAAATCGCCTCAAAAATGGCTCAAGCACCACTTTTCAAAGCGGATCACAAACGAACCGCTCTGATATGAACTCTCTCATAGAGAATCATCGCACAATCGCTTTCAAGGCGATTGTGAAAATCTCTCCAAGCTCTGACTTGGGCTATTGCTGGGGGAAACTTTGACACTTGGTGTGGGGATATCTTTGTACTGTGTTTTTTATGTTGTGCACTATTTTCTCCTGACGACGCCCTGTATTAGGGTGAAACAATTGTTGAGAGCACTGTAAATATTGACACTCATGCACCCACTTATATGTGTTACCCCAGTTACCTTCTGTGAAGGAGGATTACCTATATCCTTGACCCCTATTGGGTCCTTTGCAACTATTGTGGCTGATCTACATTGACCTGTGTGCGAGCAAACCACACCCCAGTACTAGGGGAACTTGCACCCAGTGTTTTTCTGCCACAATTGTGCTCATTATATAGGTATTAATTTTTAGAGGAAATTGTACTGTGATGTAGGTCTCAATTGGTGACACTGGGGCAGAGATAGCTACACCCCACGGGGAATACAAGTTGACCAGTGGGGGGGGGGGGATCAGCAAAGACCCTCACCCTTTAGTGTTCATACCAATACTGACCATATACCGTCTTTTATCTCTCATTACCTGAGACAGGAAACCTCCCATGTATTACCACAGCGATCATATTGTTGTGTACATGGGATAGGTCTACTATTGACCAAGTTTCTGGTACTTATGGTCTAGCCCTGTTTGGGCATTGTGCAATTGTTATTTATTACCAGTACCTCCCATTCGGTAGTGTGATAGTTCGATTTTGAAAATCGCCCGCACTTAAAACTTAACAAAAACACCTCTAATGTGAACTAGGCCTTACTGAGCCTCCAGCGTTATGTAGCAGCCTTCCTGCAGCTCCTAGCAGCTTCACAGTGCTGTGCATGGGAGCCTTTGTGTCACCTGACCTGATGTGGGTCAGGTGACACGCCCACTTGCAAGCACGGAGGACGACGGAAAGCAGTTAGAAGCCCGCTAAGAGCTGCAGGAAAGGCTGCTAGACGTCGCTGGAGGCCGGTAAGTATTTAGAGCGGGAGGCTTGTGCTTGCTCAAGCAACCGGCAAACACATACAGGATCTTCTCAAAAAATTAGCATATTGTGATAAAGTTCATTATTTTCTGTAATGTACTGATAAACATTAGACTTTCATATATTTTAGATTTAAATACACACAACTGAAGTAGTTCAAGCTTTTTATTGTTTTAATATTGATGATTTTGGCATACAGCTCATGAAAACCCAAATTTCCTATCTCAAAAAATTAGCATATTCCATCCGACCAATAAAAGAAAAGTGTTTTTAAAACAAAAAAAGTCAACCTTCAAATAATTATGTTCAGTTATGCACTCAATACTTGGTCGGGAATCCTTTTGCAGAAATGATTGCTTCAATGCGGCGTGGAATGGAGGCAATCAGCCTGTGGCACTGCTCAGGTGTTATGGAGGCCCTGGATGCTTCGATAGCGGCCTTAAGCTCATCCAGAGTGTTGGGTCTTGCGTCTCTCAACTTTATCTTCACAATATCCCACAGATTCTCTATGGGGTTTAGGTCAGGAGAGTTGGCAGGCCAATTGAGGACAGTAATACCATGGTCAGTAAACCATTTACCAGTGGTTTTGGCACTGTGAGCAGGTGCCAGGTCAAAACCACTGGTAAATGGTTTACTGACCATGGTATTACTGTGCTCAATTGACCTGCCAACTCTCCTGACCTCAACCCCATAGAGAATCTGTGGGATATTGTGAAGAGAATGTTGAGAGACGCAAGACCCAACACTCTGGATGAGCTTAAGGCCGCTATCGAAGCATCCTGGGCCTCCATAACACCTGAGCAGTGCCACAGGCTGATTGCCTTTATGCTACGCCGCATTGAAGCAGTCATTTCTGCAAAAGGATTCCCGACCAAGTATTGAGTGCATAACTGAACATAATTATTTGAAGGTTGACTTTTTTTTGTTTTAAAAAACACTTTTCATTTATTGGTCGGAGGAAATATGCTAATTTTTTGAGATAGGAAATTTGGGTTTTCATGAGCTGTATGCCAAAATCATCAATATTAAAACAATAAAAGGCTAGAACTACTTCAGTTGTGTGTAATGAATCTAAAATAATTCTAATGTTTATCAGTACATTACAGAAAATAATGAACTTTATCACAATATGCTAATTTTTTGAGAAGATCCTGTATATCCAGCATCAGGCCATCCCCACCGGTACCAGATATTGGGGACTCTGCTGTACATTTAAGTTGAGATGTGACTTATGCATCAGTAAAATATGTTGTACACCCCAAATCGGCCTTTTCCTCATCTGTCCTCAAGGTAATCCAGAATTTTTGCTTTCTGACAAGTGGGATGTTAAACAAACAAAACCACCCACGAATGCGACGCATTGCTCTCTGTTATCTGACATGAATTAGTGTTTGGATTGGCGTGGCGATTGACGTGTCGTTCTTGGAATCCCGCGCACGAGTTAGACACTGAGTCAGTTCTAATGACAGAAATATTTTCCACTGAAATATGACGGCGTAAGCGCTCTGCATCTGCCAAAGCCGAGATACTTCCGAATTCTCGGAAGCCACTGAACAAAACAAAACCATAAAGAGGACCACGTCCTCCTCACCAATAACAGTAGCACATTGGGTTCTTGGCTGGCCGTTTCAGGCCCTTCTTTAGCTACAAGACCCCCGAGACATCACTAATAGGCTGAAGTTACAGACACTGTGTGACGATGCAGATATTCAATAAATACAAAGGGGTTAGGTGCCCAAGGATAAATAAAAGTTAAAAACGCATAAAACAAAAAAAAGGAGGAGGTGGCTTACCTCAATAATAGCAATTGCATAAGACAATAACATTTCATCAGCACAGGCAACGCGTTTCGTGGGTCTAAGCTCACTTCCTCAGGCCAATTATAGGCCCAAAGGGTTAATCAGCCAGAACAATGGAAGACAATAACATTTCATTAGCACAGGCAACACGTTTCGTGGGTCTCAGCCTGTTTCCACAAAAAGTGCAAGTGCAAAGCGTTTCGCAGGCATCTCCTGCTTCATCAGGCAATAAAAAATGGAGCATGTACTCATACAGGTCTGGTGCAAAGCTCAGCGCCACTTGTACTTCTTGGAGTATACAAATAAACCCTTATTGTTTTGAACATATACAACATGTCTCTTTGTGTGTCTGCTTTTAGGAGGTAAGTCCACCTCTGCCTCCTCTCATTTTAACATTTTGAGTAAATTTTATTCTTTTGGCGCCTGTCTGCATATACAGTTCCTGTGTCCACCCTTGGTGGAGGGGTGTTGCCCTTATTTCCTATCTACAGAGAGAGCTACTTCTTAACCCTGAGTGGGGACAGGTCTAATCTCCCCACCTGCTGATATAGTGGCTACCTGGACGGTAACCCTTGTTTGTGAGTATATCTGCATACTTACCTTGTATATCCACTCTACCAGTACATACTACACTATATCGGGGTCTCGGTGTCTCCATATTTGTGTATAGTTGTATTTAACCACTTAAGGACCAGCTAACGCCCATTGGCGTCAGCAAGTCTTAAGTGGGTTACCATGGAAACGGCCACTCGATCGAGCGGCCTTTCCATGTCAGTTCACGGAGGGTGGCTCCGTGAACAGCCAGAGAGCCGCCGATCGCGGCTCGCTGGCAAAATGTAAACACGCGGGGAAGAAATCCCCACTGTTTACATCATACGGCGCTGCTGCACAGCAGCGCCGTAGGGCAGATCGGCGATCCCCGGCCTCTGATTGGCCGGGGATCGCCGGCATATGATAGGCTGAAGCCTATCCTTCAGCCAATGGAGGGAGAGGGAGGGATGGGAAGTCAGGGAGCGCCGAAAATGCTGCTGCGGAGGGCTTTGAAGAGCCCCCCCCCCCCCTGCAAAGCGCAGCAAGCCGGCGGTGATCAGACCCCCCCCCCCAGGAGGACATCCGCCTAGTGGGGAAAAAAGGGGGTAAGTCTGATCGCCCTGCTGCACTCCTGATCTGTGCTGCAGGCTGGAGAGTCCACGCAGCACAGATCAGGCAAACCACCCCTGGTCCTTAATTAATTCTCCATACACCATTCTTGTGGGTGGGGCCATAGACTTAGCGTAATATCTTCCTTTCAAAAGCATCCATTTTTCTTGCTAGGTTTTGTCCAGATTCAGCTTTTATTAAACGAACACCATCTTCCTAACCCTTCAGTTTAAAGTGGACCTGGACTCTTGCACAGGACAGAAAGAAAAAATAGGGAAATGCACCCTGTATGTATTTAGAGAGTTTAGACTGTCTAAATCCCCCCCTATCTGTGACTAATCACAACTGTAATTTGATCTCTCAGCTGACTGCCTTGACAGCTAATTTGCAAACACAGGATTGTAACCCTATGTCTGCTTCCATTAAAGGAGGAAGTAGACACCCTGCAGATGTATTGCAGGATTTGTATCAGCTGTAACAAAAAATGTTTTTCTTTAAAAGTTATTATGCTGTTGCTGACCTTTTAGAGCAGCGAGGAAGTTCTGAGTTCAGGTACACTACTACACTACTGCTTAAAAAGGGCATCTAAACACATTTAGAGGGGGGGGGGGGGGGGACAGAATACAGCAGCAGGGGTTTTTTTTAGCCTTTCTCTGGAACAACTGGACCATCTTAGGGTGATTGATGATTGTGATTTAAAAAAACTGTACACATAAACATATATATAATTTACATTGGTTGAATTTGATGTACAAATACCCCTTTGTTTGCCAAATAATGGATCAGCCGATGTATTGAGCTTCCCCACAAGTGCTGTGTTGGCTAATGGCTAGGATTGTGGCAACTAGGGATGGTCAATGACATGCAAATAATTTTGAGTTGATGCAGGGTTATTCAAATTTTGCATACAAATATATGCAGCTTGAAAATGGACCAATCAAATTTTACCTCAGCAGGATTTTATTGGTTCATTTTCAAGCTGTATAAATTTGCATAGTGCTGCATCAACTTAAAATTATTTTCATATCATTGACCATCCCTAGTGGCAACGCCTCTACAACTCTGGCGGTGAAAGGGGGAGGAGACTGAGGGACTGACTGCAGAGTACCCACCACATTCGTATTCCGGGCAGCAGTGATCGGAAGTCGTCTTTAGCTGTGGGATTTCACACGGGCCGCAGGTGATTGCTGAAAAACGACATGAGAGGTTTGCAGGCTGTTAGCACTTCATCGCTTGGCCAGGAACTGCAGGAGAACTGATACATATTCGCTTACGCTTAACGGTCGGACACGGCTTGGACGAGCAGTTAATCATCCGGTCATCCAGGCAGATGCAGATGCTGCAGGGGTCGTGGTCTGGAATCCAGGTCTCCAGGTGCTGAATGAGAGATATTATTCATTTATTAGCTCTAGCTTAGGTAAGTATGGCGAATGCGCACAAGACTTAGGGGCGTAGGCAATACTGCATTAAGACTTGTCCAAAATAATCAATTTGACCCGTCTATAAGACTTTACTCGCGTAATTCTGCTTTATTGCGTACACCCCTTAGGACTAAGGCCCACTAAAGCGCTAATAGCCACGCTCTGGAATCGCAGGCGCTTGTTGTCAGGTTTCCTTTAAAGTGTTACTGAACTGTACATTCAGTAGAGAAATAAAAATGTGATATTTAAAGGTGCCCGTATATCAGATGATGTACTGGAAAATAGGCCAATCTCTCTCTGATCGAATCTGATCGGAGAGAGATCTATTGGGCGCCATAAACCGCAGGACGATTACCGATCAATGTCAGCATGAAAGCTTTTGAAAATCGGCCTAGTGATGCCACCTAGTGGCCTTGCTGCCCTCGGCTCTCTACCCCCAGTGTAAAATGTGTACTTTTTCCCCCTGGTCGTCTTATATGCCGGGTGTCATTGATGCCGGGTGATATGCCCTATCCTGTTACCACCTCTCAGATCTCGCTGCTGAGCACTGTAGTGAAGCGGTGCAGGTGCACATGTGCGAGATCTGAGAGGCAGAGAAGGAGGCAAATAGGATACAAGCAGAGGCGGGACAAGGTCCTTCAGCACCCAAGACTGAGACACCAAAGTGCGTCCCTCCATCCCTCCCACCCCGGCTGTCACACACTGATTGCTATTAGACTAATAGGTGCCCCAAGGCCCCTAACCTCCCCAACACCTTAATCTCTAGTGATCTGGCTTGCAGTCACTGCCATGTATCACCTTTTCTTATTTCTTTCTGCTGCAAACACAATTGGGAATGACAGCTTAATGAATTGTGCGCCCCCTCCTACACTGCGCCCTGAGGCTGGAGCCTCTCCAGCCTCTGCCTCGGCCCGGCCCTGGATACAAGGGTGGGCCAGAAAGATGACAGAGGGGCACAGCACAATCTATTCTTCCATACCGCTCTGATAAACAGGGAGATCAGGAGAGCTGACCAACCCACTAAGGGATAGTTGACCAATTCAACCAATCGCCTATATACTTTTATACACTGGGTACCAGATACAGTACAGCACCAGTATCTGTTCATACATAGCACCAGTATACGATGTTTAATTTTGATTTGGTGTGCGTTGGAAGAGGTACGGCGAGTATATCCCAAACTCTATATTTTATTTGGAAAATTGGGAGTCGTCTTATATGCCCAGTCATGTTACATGCCGGAATATACGGTATTTAGCAATTTTAGTTGAGTCAGGCAAAACCACGCTGGAAAATTGGGCGCAGCCGGCAACACCATAGGTAAATTACATAAAGTGAATTAAAGCTATAGCAGTACTCAGTATTTTGGGCACCATCAAAAGACGGTGCTCAAATTACGATAAAAACAGCGTTATTCGGCCACCAGAAATCGCTGGAAGCCAAATTACATCTTAATCCCGTGTCAATGACATCCTGGAGGGGGGGATAGTAATTAGCGCCGCCGGGACTTTCGCAGGTTGCTACTAACCGGAAAAAGTCGGCACGACATTACGCAAAATTGGGAAGTTACGGTTTTCGATTTTGGTTACAAATTAAAATACGATTTTCCCCGAAATCTCACATTACGATTTTGTATCGTAATTGCGAATTATGGTGCGAAATTATGATTAGTGCAACATTTGAGCGCATCACTTATACCTGGCAGTATTTTGTTGCATTGGATTGGCCCATTTTCAAGCCGCGTCATTTTTATTTCAGAAACACAGGCGTTGAATGCTATTGGCTATCGGCTATAAAGCAAACGTATACCAAACCGCTGCGCCCTCAAGTACGCCAGCGTCTGTGTGTGCAATGGGAGTCTGAGGTCGTTATAGGCTTAGTTGCTGTTGATCACATGCAAGTAGTATTATTTGCTATACTTGCCTGGTGTTTGGCATTCTATGTGACAGAAGTATTTGGACCTACCCGGTGCCCCACTCCATAGTTGTCCATGCATTGGGTGCACATGCTTTCCGGGACACATTTTCCATTGACAGTCACGTCTCCATCAGGGCAGAAGCAGCCTTCAGTAGGGTGATCCGGGCAGATTGTGGCATTGTGTGCACTGCCGCAGTCCCTAGTACACCCTGTCTGACAGTGGCTGTACACCATGGTACTGGGACAGGTCATTGCTGAAACACAAAGCAGGATATCAATGTTTACAGTATATGCCACTACTACTAGACAGCATGGGTAGTCATGGTCTACCACTAGGGATAGTAAAAAACAAAACATTATATGCATTTAAAGAGGCCCTGTTGGGACATATAGTAGAATGCAGTAAATCAGGATGCCACATTTACAGTCATTTTCCTGATTTCATCATCAGAAACACTTCCAATATCTATTGATTGCTGTATATTGGTATTTAGCTCCGCCCTCCTAGTGATGTCACAGCCTAAGCTGATTATATACAGTATGTGGAATCCCCAGCCCAAAGCCCCCATACATGCTATTGTCCCCAAAATGCTTACATGTGTTTAAGGCGCCCTGCTCCTGCAAAAGTCCCGGTTGCGAACCTTAGGCTGATTATATACAGTATGTGAAATCCCCATGCCCAAAGCATTCTGGGAGACCAGGTATATTTTGTACTGGCTTTGGAAATTCTCAGAAACGCATTGTTTTTGCAATATACTGCTGCTAAATCCTACAGCCTTGTTTCGCTGGTCTATGGATGAGCGTGAACGATTTTGCGAAAAGCTAAATGGTGGGGCGTGGGCTGTGTGTGTACGCGGAGATTATCTTACTAAGGCCCTGCCTCCTTTCTGATGTGCTCCATGCCATGTTCCATCTTTTGACACTTCCTTTTTCTAAACAGATGTTCCAGTTTACAGGGCGGAGGTGTCAGAAGATGGAATGCAGCATGGAGCGCATTCTTATAAATGTACGCACCTTCAAAATACACCAGTTGACTGAGCCACTGTGGGATTGGTCAATTTTCAAGTGGCACAAATCGGATAAAAATTTGCAAAAATATTTTGCATCTCACTACCATGTGCATGAAGTTAGTACAGTATGTTTAGTAAATGAGCCAAATGGAATCTAGTGTGTGTGTTTGTGTAGGGGGGGAGGGGGTGTCAAGTTCCATATTGGGTTGATTGGGGTTTGTTCTCTCTTCAGATACGATTTTAAATATTCCGATCGACAAATTTCTCAATTCCAATCGACCATAGAATAGTTTCAGGTCGATTTTCTCCAAACACTACAATTTGATCGTAAAAATCTGATCAGATGATTTCATCTGAGGAAAATATTGTACTGTTAATGAACACCTTATTACAGGTGTTTATCAATTACTTGACAATGCATTTCGCGAGTATCACCCCTCTTCTTCAGGTCAAAAAAAAAATGACTAGGAGTGCTCCTAGAGCAGTAACAGTGTGGAGGTGAAGGGTGAAAACAAGTAGGAAAAAAATTCTAGCTATAAGGGCATTTATATATGTAAACTTTATCACTTTCCTCCACCAGCACTGATGTCCTATTCTATTATTGTAACTAGAATAGGGTCAATTCCACTTCAAACCTTTACAGAGATCACACTGCACAATGAAATCTGATTGGCTAACAAGGTGGCCCTTCCCCTAACTGTGAGTGTAGCTGTGCAAGCACTCCTGAAGCTAGCAATGGGCCTGAATATAGCATTTTTATAGGCTCTTCATACAGTATAAGCATGGAACTTAAAGGGATACTGTAGGGGGGGTCGGGGGAAAATGAGTTGAACTTACCCGGGGCTTCTAATGGTCCCCCGCAGGCATCCTGTGCCTGCGCAGCCGCTCACCGATGCTCCGGCCCAGCCTCCGGTTCACTTCTGTAATTTCTGACTTTAAAGTCAGAAAACCCCTGAGCCTGCGTTGCCGTGTCCTCACTTCCCCTGATGTCACCAGGAGCGTACTGCGCAGGCACAGACCATACTAAGCTTGTGCTATACACTCCTGGTGACATCAGCGGGAACGAGGACACGGCAACGCAGGCGCAGTGGTTTTCAGACTGTAAAGTCGGAAATTCCAGAAGTGAGCCGGAGGCGGGGCCGGAGCATCGGTGAGTGGCTGCGCGGGCACAGGATGTCTGCGGGGGACCATTACAAGCCACGGGTAAGTTCAACTCATTTTCCCCCGACCCCCCTACAGTATTCCTTTAACTAGTGAACTTATACAGTGAACTTAAAGAGGAACTTTAGCGAAAAGGGGAAAAAAATCAATACGTTGCAAAGTGAGAAATTAAAAAATAGAAGAGTGATCAAGAAATGATTGATATTCCCCATGTAATTTGTTCATGTTGTTTGATCCACAATGAGCCTGCACATCATCATCTTTACTACTGGCAGACAAAAAAACAAACTAGACAGCATCAACTGTCATTATAACCACACCCACTAACATTGCGATAGGCTAAAAGGTTGTTTTTGTCATAGATATACTGTACATATGCACAGAGGGAGATACTGGTTGTTTGGCAGTTGAAACAGACGTTATTTCCCACAATGCAACAAGGCTCACAGACAGGAAAATGTCAGGACCTAGGTTCTGACATCACACTGTAGGAGGGGTTTCACCACAATATCAGCCATACAGACCCCTCCTGTTGATCTATCTGAGAAAAGGTAACGCTCTCTCATGGGAAAGGGGGTATCAGCTACTGATTTGAATGAAGTTGAATCCTTGGTTACAGTTCCTCTATAACGCTTTTTCCCCTCAGCGTTCACCTCTGAAACTCTCCTCTCTGCAAGGAAAGTATTAGAATATTTTGCACGCGCGTAACACATGCAATTACCCCGAATTAAAACAGGTCTTAATCAGACCTCCCTTGCCATCTGTGCGTAATTTATTCTAAAATAAAAACACGCCATTTACTTCATGGAAAAAGAATAACGATGTGCGCTTGATTTCAACTTTAAAAAAAATAAAAGTCACTCAGTTTCATATGTGGTTCATTATGCAGAAAAATATGATTTACATAAATCTAGACACATGTACCGCTTTGATAATTCGATATTACATTTGTAAATATTTACAGCTGACGTTACTGAATTACGTTAACGTGTTTCGCCGTGACGGTGCCTTGTGTGCTTGCAGCGATCTACGGGAGATAATTAGTTAGAAAGGACCATCTCGGAGCTCTGCGGTCGAGTATTCAGAAACCTCAAATCCTCCACAGCTGCCACTTTAAGTGCATTTCAGTTTTTTTCTAAAAGGAGAAAATGTTTTAATTTACCTCTCAAATAAGACTTATATGTGTCTTGTTTTTAAAGTAGCTATCCACAGCAAGAGCCCTTACAGAGAGGGAAGGGGGGGGGGGGGGCAAAGTTTACAATAAAAAAAGCATACTTACCTGTATCGGTGGAACAATCACCCCTGCGATTGGGGGGTTTGGGGGCCCCCCTCCTCCCTCTTTGGGGGCCCCCCTCCTCCCTCTCTCCTAACGCAAGTTCAACCTATTAGCAGAAAACCCTCCATGTTTGCTCACAAAAACCGTGTGCAGGAGCAAGTGTAATTTTTTTCCTACTTCCAGACGCTGCTTCACTGCAGAACACTCTCTGTTGTCATTCGCCGCCTCCCGATCATGTGACCTGCATGGGGTTTGGGGACCAGGGGGACCCCATGCTATCATTTTTGCAGGGGAGCCCAATTAAGTCTAGTTACACCCCTGCTTACCTGTATTACATCCGGGTCATTGTCCCAAATGTGACGGACCCTCTGGGGTGGCAGATGGCTCCTCCCATTTCCCATATTTGATCTCACTAACTGGTTTGTGTGGATGGACTCATGCTAGATGGGCACCCCAGTATAGGTAGCCAGAGGAGCCCCCCAGTATAGGTAGCCCCCTAGTACTGGTAGCCAGAGTTGCTCCCCCCTCCCCCCATGGCATTGGTAGTTTTCCAGCATAGGAAGCCAGATGTGACCACTGGTATAGGTGCCATAATAGGTGGCTATAATTACTTGGTAATGGCTATAATTGCTAGGTAATGCCCAGTGATGTTGATCCAGGGATTTTATCAGATTGCTATCTGGAGTCGGGAAGGATTTGTTTCCCTTTTGGGGCTAATTGGACCATGCCTTGTAAGGGTTTTTTCTCCTTTCTCTGGATCAACAGGGATATGTGAGGGAGCAGGCTGGCATTGTACTTTGTTTTCTGGTTGAACGTATGTCTTTTTTCAAGCTAAATAACTATGTAACTATGTATCAAGATCCCCCCAGTATAAATAGCCCCCTCAGTATAGGTAGCCAAAGCCCTACCCCCCTCCCCAGTATAGGTATACAGAGGAGGTAGCCCTCTCAATATAGGTAGCCCAAGGAGCCTCAGAATAGGAAGCCAGAGGGGTCCTCTTGTATAGCTAGCCAGATGCAGTCCCTCCCCTAGGGTGCTTCAGGGCGGCATTAATTAGAGGGCAGCAAGAGGCGCCTAGATGTGTGGCGCGCCTTCACTCTGCTGTTCTCGGTGTTCTAATGTTGGGACCTCCATCTGCTTGTCCAGCTTCCTGTATCCATGGCTACAGCAGTGCCTCATGTGACCCGTTATGTGCTGCCGGATCACATGAGGCACCGCTGTAGTCAGAGAGGAAGCAGGACTTCACTTGTGGCTGGTGGTGACCCCATCGCTAACCTGCTGAGAGTGGGTGAGTGATGCGTCGCCACCGTTGCAGCACATACCCGGCATCCCAGGGATCAGATGCTGATCCAGAGGCAGCAGAGGGAGGTAAGTGTAGTGCCAGAGCCTACAATGCCCAGCTTTGCACACATATATGGGGGGTCCTCACAATGTATTGCTTCAGGCGGCAAAATGTCTAGTCATGGCCCTGCCCTCCCCCCAGTATGGCAACTATGCTTCCAGAAACACTTTTAGGATACAGATTTATATATTTGGATTATCTGCAGGGTCCCTTTACCAAGAGACATTTGGGAGTATTTTCTTTTACGTGTAATATAAGGAAATAGGGGTACTCTACTTGGACCTGCACTTTTCAGCTAATCCTTTGGCTGCTGTGATATATCCACCGATACAGCTCCATACAGACGCGATACATGAGCGGCGGCAGGGCCGTGCTGCCACATTCGCCGCTGCCGTTCTGAGGAGGGGTAAGAACCGTGTCAAAGTGTTGAAAGATGGCATCAGGTGTTCTTATCCCATCACTTGTGCAGGGCTCTCCCTCCTGGCGGGGATTAAGGAGGGGGATCCCCCCTCGTAATACGGGTGACTCCACTCCGAACATGCTGAGACAGAGAACAGCGGAGCAGAATGCTGGATATTTGCCACGTCACTCGAGACGATGGAAAATCCGACAAGGTGAAGCACTGGAGAGGGAATCCCCCTCTGTTAGTACGGCCGTGTGATTCACCGCCTGAGCTCTTCTTCCAACAACAGCTTCCAAATGAATAGCTTAACGGAGAGACTGTGAATATACCAGCAGGGCATCAGAAAGAGTGACCAGACGCCTTACCAGAGCTGGGACAAGGTCTTCCAGAACCCAAGGCTGAGACACCACAGTGCGCCCCTCCATCCCTCCCACCTCAGCCGTCACACACTGATTGCTATTAGAGTTAGGGCCCGTTTCCACTGTTGCGACGCGATTTCGCCGGCATCCCGACGCTTGTAAAAACGCATGCGGATGCGTTTCCGCATGCGTTTTTACCCGCGATTTCGCATGGCAGGGTGCCATGCGAAATTAACCATGACACTGCCAGGGCAAAATAACATTGAAAAAGGTGCGAAATCGCACGCGAATCGCGGGTAAAAACGCATGTAAAAAACGCATGCGTTTTTCCTATTAAATACATTAGCGGCGATTCGCACGGATTCCCGACGCAGGCGAATTCTGTGGGTCCCGTCGTGCAGATTTGGCCCGCCGCCAAATCGCTCCCGCACGCCGCACATATGGAAACAGCCCCGGCCACTTCAATGTACCAAGCGAATCCGCATGTTGCCGCCGCATGCGGATTCGCTATGGTGGAAACGAGCCCTAAGAGAGTAAGAGATGCCCCAGGGCACCCAACACTTGAATCTCTAGTTATATGGCTTGCAGTCGCTGCCATGTATTTCCTTTTCTTATTTCTCTCTGCTTCAAGCACAATAGGGGAATGATAGCTGAGTGAGCTGTGCGCCCCCTCCTACACTCACCTCCTGCGCCCCCTCCTACACTGCACCCTGAGGCTGGAGCCTCTCTTGCCTGCCCTCTGCCTCGGCCCGGCGCCTTACATTTTTGAATCGAAACCAGATTTATTGGCCAAGCACGACAGGGTCATGCCCGGATCAGTGTTGCTTGAGAATTTTTAGCAGTCATTTTTTAGAACATTTTCGAGAAAACAGCGTGCATTTTTTTTTTTTTTTTTGTGAAAACACAAAACATTGATATTTTACCCTGAAAAGTGGGGAAATGTGGAAAACAATAATTT
This sequence comes from Hyperolius riggenbachi, assembly GCF_040937935.1. NCBI lineage: Eukaryota > Metazoa > Chordata > Amphibia > Anura > Hyperoliidae > Hyperolius > Hyperolius riggenbachi. The sequence goes on along the minus strand of NC_090648.1, from coordinate 484,090,430 downwards.
AAACAGCAAACATTTTTACTGTGAAAAATCAATATTTTTACCACCAAAATGTGCGAAAAGAAAACGAAAAATAAAATGCCATTGAAATTTTAGTTTAAATGGCATTTTCATTCAAAAATCTAATTTTACATTATTTTAGCGAAAATTAATGCAAAAAGAATATTGGCATTTCCGCTCATCACTGGCTCGGAATTCGGTTCGGCACAAAAAACAACACAGAATGGAAAAGAGTAAAAAAAAAAAGTGATCTAGAAACAAATAAGACTATAATAACAGCAGCTTCAAGAAGAATGTAACACAGCAGAACAGGTAAGACAGTAATGAAAGCAGCTGTGACAAAGAGCATAGCACGGGAAACAGCGGTAGTCAATCTATCGGAAGCATTCACCCACGGCTGCAGACCTTAAAGGGGTTCTGTGTAGGGTATTAAAGCTGATCCGAGATGAAAAACTAACTATAACAAGTAACTATATATCTTATGTAAAGTTTAGATAGTTTAAACAGCAAATCTAGCTGCAAACAGCTTGAATAGAATATGATTATTTCTTCCTGTGATACAATGACAGCAGCCATGTTGTTTGTAAACATTACACAGAGGCAGGCTTATCTGCACCATCAGCACTCAGTCTGAAAAAAACCTAACCCCCCTTCCTACTCCCTCCTCCCCTCTGCCTCTGAAATCTCTGGCTAGTAATACCTCCCCCTCCTCCTGTCCAGACTGAGCTCCCATGAGCCCTTGCTACTGCCCTGAAAAACTGTGGGCAGGGCTTGTTTAGTTTATAGGGAATTAAGAGTATTAAAACAAAAACAAATAAGTATTTGGCTTGAGGATTGCCCTATAACTATATGAAAGGAACACAATTATGCAATGAGTAAAAGTTCATCTCGGATCCACTTTAAAAACAAAAAACAGACACTTACCTGGGGCTTCTATCGGCTCCCTGCAGCTGTAAGTCCTCCTACGATTCTCCGTTCCCCACTGCCGGCCCGGTCTAATTATTCGTCTAAATAGACGAATAATGCACGCTCCCGCGTTCGTCATCGGGAGCTTACTGCGCAAGTGCAGTACAAAGTTTTCTTGTACTGTGCCTGCGCAGTAAGCTCCTGAATGACGCCCCCCCCCTACCACTCATGTCAATCTCCGCGGATCTCCGCCTCTACCCACCCTCTAAACAGCCTAGGCTAAGCATCACTGGGAGGGAGGGGCTTAACACCACTATACCATAAAAGTGGCTATCCTGAATAATTTACTTCATTCTACTATATGTCACTACAGCGCCTTTATAAGCAAGAAGCAACTATGATTGTCCCGTTCTAAGATGCATAAAATTTGCATGCAAGCCAGAAATAATAGCCTGTCTGGCTAGAGATGGTCATTGAGCTGATAATGATTTCAGCGTGCATGTGAATTTTGTACAAACTCAGTGCAACTAAAGGTGCATATACACACATCCATTTTTGATTGGCCAACACTGGCCGATGTTTTCCCCTTCATGTAATATGAGGGTCATCAGAATTTTGAATGCTATAAACAGATTGTATAGACACTCATACTACAGTGAAGTGGTAAAATTGGGCAATCAAAATTGGATGTATGTACCTGGCTTTAGCCCTAGGCCAATCATTGCACCCCCAGAAAGTACTGATGGGCCAATTCCAAGCTTCACACTGACCATCCCAGTCAATGAGATGCAAATATTTCCGAACTTATGAAGATTTATGTACATTTTCATGCAAATACATGCAGCTTGAAAATGGACCAACCAATTTAAACCTGGGTGGGACTTGATTGGTCCATTTCCAAGCTTCATATATTTGAATAAAATTTACATAAATCTGCATGAACTCGGAAATATTTGCATGTCATTGACCATCCCTACTCCTCACAACTTGCAATAAAGTTGAAGGACACAGATTGATGGATAAGAACGCAGAGTATATCGATACTCACGGCAAAGCTCGGCTGTTCTCCAGTCTACACAGACGCCGTGCAGTCGGCACAGGTGACTGTAGCTGGCAATGATCTCACAGAAGTCCTGCCCGTGGCAGCTGTTCTCCTGGCACAGGTTGAAGTAGATGCTGGGCGGGATCTTGGAGTGACATTCTTGGAAGGTGTCCTGTAGCAGGATGTTGCAGTGGGGGTTGGGTGGCTCCGTGCACACCTCGTCAGACCTGGTCACGCATGTCCTGCCCAAACTGTCCTCCAACGTCCACTGCCGTATGAAATGGCTGCTGTCACTCACTGAGCCGTCCTTCAGCATGAAGTCATTCATGGGGTTCTGGTCACAGCTTCCTGTGTTGGGAGGGGAAAATGACATCATTTCATGTTATATGCTGGTATCAGTGGAGGACTGCAACCTAATACACCAACCTGGCATCAGATCCTCATTTCCTCAAGTTTCAAATAGCATTTATTAAAACATTAATGCGAAATTGTGGGTCCTGGCATTTGGGACACCACTGCATCAATCAAATCGCATTTAAATACAGCGCACATAAAATGCTTGGTGAGAATTGTGTAATAACTTGCTTACTTCTACAAAGACCAACCGGTTTCAGCTTTGGGCCGTCATATTGTGTCGTTTTGTTCCCTGTGTCAAAGTACTGTTTATAAGTGATGGTCAAGTAGATGCAAATAACTTCGAATTGTTGCACATTCATGCACATTTTTCTACAAATGTATGCAGCTTGAAAATGAATCAATCAAATCCTGCTGAGGTAAAATTCGATTGGTTCATTTTCAAGCTGAATAAATTTGCATAAAAATTTGCATAACTTTGCATCAACTTGACCATCACTACTATTTATATAATACAACAGTGAATGACATGTATATTTCCAGAAGGCAAAATCCGACCTAAATTAAGAAGTTCATGTGCTGCACTCCTTATCTCCTTTATGCTTATAGGATGAACTACGGCAATTAATATGTTTTTTTTTTCATGGGAAACTATAGTAAAATGTATTTACCAAATTTTATTTACACAAACCAGGCTTGGAACAAATCCTGACTTAAGGTTCCTGTTAATAGTAGATTTTTTTCATCAGATGCGATTATTCAATGCAATTTTTATGATCAAAAGTAATTGAAAGGTAAGTATTGATTGTTTCCATAAACGGGTCGATTAGGGTATTTTTTCTCTTCCGATTTGATGGTAAAAATCCAACATTCAGCTTGAATACATTTTCTGTTCCAGTCGACCACAGAATAGTTTGAAATCAATTTTTGCCATACACTGCACAGTTTTCTGTACAATTCGATCATAAAACCGCGTCAGCAGATCGCATCTGATGAAAAAATTGTACCATAAATGGACACCTTTAGGCCTCTTTCACAGTGGGACGTTGCGTTTGATGCGACGTGAAAGTCGCACAACGTGCCCCTAACGCAGTGCATGTAGGTTATGAAACTGGCCGTTATTTTGCACTGCGTTATGTATCTCTTGGTGCGCCGTTTTCGTTGCATACTGATGGAACGAAAACGGCGCATGCGTTACATTTAAAAAACAAAACAAAAAACCTTACTGAGCATGTGCAACACACATAACGCAGCAAAATGTATTGCTAAACGCACAGCATGCCGCACTTTCTAAATATTGCTACACGTTACACACAACGGAACGTGTGCACTGTGAATGTCACACAGACTTTGTATTGCTGTATGTTAGTCTGCGTTGGAACATTTTCTAACATGCGACTTTAACGTCGCCTGTGAAAGAGGCCTAAAACTAACAACACCCCCCTACATTCACTTCCTATTCAGTTCTGTATTACAGCCTAAAACTGTAGGTGGACATACACCATTACATTTTAAATCTGATTAATTTTCCTGCTTGATCAAATACATTGAACCAATATAGCATACACTTATAGATTTTTAAGAACAGTTTTTTTTTAATATATACTGTATATGATTATATAGTTTTTGGAAAACACTGAAAATTTAATTGTTCTTTTCTGGATGAAAAATACATTTCTTTTCAACTTCTTGAACGATTGATAAATGAATACTTTTTCGATAAATGATCTGTAAAAATCAGATAGAAAAAATATGAAAATCTTAATGTATGTATATTGGGAAAAAAATTGACAAATGTGTACGGTATATTGGTTAAATTCATCAAATTATTTAATTGAGTGTTAAATCGATCGGATTTCTCTGGTTGAAAAAAAAAAAACTAAAATTGTGTACAGCCTCCTTTATCATACTCACTTTTCAGTTTATTCAGTTAAATAATACGGTCTGGTACACACATCCAATTTTGATTGGCCAATGATTTTACCAATTACTTGTACTATGAGAGCTTACTTAGACAATCTGTTCACAGTATCCAAAGTTTTTTGGCTCACATACTACATGGAAGTGGTAAAACTGGACAGTGTTCGGCCAATCATAATTGGATGTGTGTATGCGCCTGAAATGGTCCCAACTTTACTCCTACGTTTTCTCAACCCAAAGAACGGCTTGTAGAGTGCCATAGGACAGACAACATTGCTGTCTAACGAAATCCGTATTGGTCTTCCATTTGTTGTACAAACAACTCACCACAAAGTCCGGCCGTTCTTGAATTGAAAATGTGAGGGTTGAGTTGTAGCATGAATTCATTAATGGACGGTGTAAATGTGAACTTAAATCCCAATTTATTGATCTTGACCTCGTGCATGACCTCGCCGTACTCCTCAATTTCAAAGGCGCTGTCCTGATAAGGTGCCGTGACCAATCTTCCATTCACAGAAACCTTAAAATATATGATAACAGTTGTAATTCAATAGACAAAGTGCTATTAACCACTTCCGTACCACGTTTTTTACTCTAAAAAACCAGAGCAATTTTCACATCATGCTCCTCCCATTCATTCGCCAATAACTTTATCAATACTTATCATATCAAAATTATCTATATATTGTTTCTATATGGAATTATTTTATTCTACATGCATTTTAAAGTAAATAATATGAAAAATGTGAAAACAAAATCATTATTTCTCAGTTTTCAGCCATTATAGTTTTAAAATAAAATATGCTATGATAGATACAACCCACACGTTTTATTTTCCCATTTGTCCTGGGTTATTACAACGTTTAAATTGTGTCCACAGCACAATGTATGGTGATAATATTTAATTTGGAAATAAAGGTGTATTCTTTCTGTTTAGTGTTTTTTTTTGTACTATATCAATAATTACAAGCCTTTATTTACAAAAATGACAGTAATATACCCTCATGACATACATATCAAAAAGTCCCTAAGGTCTCTATTTATATATTTTTTTTTTTAAATTATGTAATTTTTTTACAAGTGTTCTACTTTGGTAACTGTTGTGTAGAGGTGAAAGGAGTTGGAAAAAAAAAAGGTATTTATTTTTTCTATAGAATAGTGTATGTGGGCGAATTTTTACTTTGTGGCCACAAGATGGCGCTACACTTAATTCCCAACTCTCGAGTACTGTAAACAGTACACGGGAAGTATGAAGTTTAACAACAGCTTTCATGGCAAATATACAGTATTTATTATGAAACAGTAATCCTGCTGAACAAAGAAATCCCTGAGCCACCTCCCCTTTCCTTTAGGGGTGTACTCACTTTTTGTAGCCAGCGGCTTAGAGATTAATGGCTGTGTGCTGAGTTATTTTGATGGGACAGGACATTTACTCTGTTACACAAGCTGTAAACTGATTACATTACATTGTATCACAGCATCATACCCTCAGTGTTGTCCCATGAAAAGATAAAATAAAATATTTACAAAAATGTTAGAGATGTACTATAAATATACACACACACACACACACACACACACATACATACATACATACATACATACACATATATATATATGTATGTATATACACATATATATATATATATATATATATATATATATATATATATATATATATATATATATATATATAGGAACCACAGTGACAAAACATATTAACCCTTTAGCAGCCCATTTATTTAGAGGCTTGCAAGTCCTCCAGACCAATTATTTTAGCACTTTTTCATTTCTAATTTGTTACATTACCCTGTTTCTAATCAGTACTGCTCTAATGCGTATTTATGGCCACTTGTCACTAGGGGGCAGTGTGAGACAATAACAGAGGACTTATGTTTTCAGTTTCTATATTTTCTGCTATCAGAGAGAGATCAAAGCCTTCCAATAATTCACAGCAGGACGAGGTCTGACAGCTGAGGTCAAAAGCAGTGCACTTATCTCAAATGTAATAACTATATACGGAAGTTGCTAATGGGCTAAACATAGGCATAAATGTAATAATGACATAACATACATGTAGATAGACTGGCTGGTAATATAAGTAGTGCAAAACTGATCATACATGTACCGATTTTTTTTTTTAGGCTGATCGAATTCGCTGATCATGCGTTGTTCCAACTTACACTTAGTGATGATCGTAATCAACAAATTACGATTTTGCTAAATTTCGCATACATTTTCGCAATTACGTTTATACGCAATTACGATTTGCAAATTCAATTGATTTTGTGCAGTCATTCATAATTTCGCATAAAATTTGGTGAAATTTTGCGTAATTTCTTGCCGAATTTAGAAGTGAATAGCAAAGCCCCCCAAAATGCTATTGACACCAAAATTGCTATATATGTTAAGGAGAATCGTGGGTACAAGTAAAAAAAAAGAATTTTCCAAAAAGACCTTATAGTTTTTGAGAAACTCGATTTTAAATATGCAAGTAAAAAATGGTTTTTAAACAGAAAAATTACAGTTTAAAAAACATTTTTAAAACTGAGTTTCTCAAAAACTACAAGGTCTTTTTGAAAAATTATTTTTGTGACTTATACCCACTATTCTCCTTAACATATGTAGCAATTTTGATAGCAATAGCATGTATGGGGGCTTTGCTATTATTCTCTAAAGTCGGCACAAAATGATGCAAAATTTTGCGAAAAATTACACCAAATTTTGAAATACTACAGGATGAGATTATACTCACAAAAGTAAGATGCAGCAGCAAGGGGCAGCCAACCGCATCAGGCAGATGGAGAATTATAGCCTGTCACCACTCGTGTCCCCCAAACGTAACGTGCGGGAGATAGTCACTCTTTTGGTAAAAACTGGTGCTAAAAGTGGCCATGGCCAAGCCACCATAGTCCAAGGCCCACCCTTGGGAAGGGAGGTTAACTGACACAACAAGGGCGCTCTGAGCTTCACAGTGGTTGGCACTGTACTTGACCTGAGGAAGTGAGTTTGAACCTATGAAACGCGTTGCCTATGTTAAAACAACCGAAATCCTTTAAGAGAACCTGAACTGAAAATAAAAAGTCAAAATAACCATACACAGGTCATACGTACCGCCTGTGTAGTCTACTCCTCAATCTCTTTCTCCTCTCCTGCGTCCCATTTGCCCACTGTGATCAATGGATTTCTCCGTCCTCCATTTTAAAAATGGCCATTACCCCATAACAGCTTCCTGATCAGCACACTGTTAAACTGTAATATCATCCACTTGAGCCATAGGGAAACACGGGCATTACCCTGCACATTCAGTTGTAACTGACAGCTGCTGATATATAACTGATAGCAACTCGTATATTTCAGTTCTGACAAAATCTTGTCAGAACTGGAAGGGATCACTGTAAGAAGAAAATGGTGAGCTTGTGAGAGGAACTGACGGTGAGGTAAGTATGTAATATTCATTTGCAGCTACATCATGTGTTTATTTTAAATAATTTTACTCACTTCAGGTTCCTTTTAAAGAGACACTGAAGCGGAAAAAAAAAATGATATAGTGAATTGGTTGTGTACTATGAATAATTACTAGAAGATTAGCAGCAAAGAAAATATTCTCATACTTTTATTTTCAGGTATATAATGTTTTTTCTAACATTGCATCATTCTATAATATGTTCAGATTACACAACACTCAGCATTCAAAATGAGTCTTTCAGAGCAGTCTGTGAAGTAATGACCTCTCCTCTAGCAGAGGAAAAGTAAATAGTCCAGGAACAGTTGAGATAATAAAAGTCAGATAACAGCCTCTCCACGACTAACTTAGTCGGAGAGCTTATGGCTTGTTTGCATAGAGATAACAACTGGAGTTTCTCAACTCTTCCTGTACTGGAAACAATTACACTGATGTATCTTAATGTTTTATTTTTTAGCTGTGCTACACATACAAATCATAATATCATCATTTTTTTTTCGCTTCAGTGTCTCTTTAAGTGTCATTTGAGAGGTAAGCCACCTTTACCTTGTTACTTTTTATTTCTTATTTGTTTTTGTTTTTTTAACCAAATTGTATCCATTCTGGGCACCTTGTAGTACAACAGAAAATCCAAGCAGCTCGGGGTGACCCAGAACCACTAGGAAAGTATGGGAGACTAAAAGAGATCGAAAAGCTATTAGCTTGCTGTACACCAGTCAATTATAAATGTTGGTAGATCTCTTTGACTCTGCATTTTTCAAAGTAGATCGCAAGCTGAAAAAGTGTGGGCACCCCGATCTAGAGGCTTCCCTCTACCGAGGTAATTACTGATTTGCGACACTTTTTTCACTCCAGGTTTCCTTCAAAGCAAGTGAGGCTTCATGTAAAACCAGATCACATCTACACCGTGCACAGTTCTACCACGTCCACCCCACAAGCCAGGGGAACATATCGGCCTGCATTGTGACTGCAAGTGTGGCCTGCAGGGTCATTTCTGAGACTTCCAGAGAGCGGAATAGGAGGGAAAACATATGTTGTCATCGAAGAACTCACATACTAGGAATAAATGCAGTGTGAAAGTGGATGAGAAAAGAACAAAACACTTCCCACAGGGTCAAGGGGGGTTTAAACAGCTGTATCCCGAGTCCAACTCTCTTCAACATATAAATCAATAAACTGGCCTCCACCCTCTGGACCTTCTCAGCACCAGGACACAACAGGGAAATTTCCTCCAGTTATCTTCCATAACTCGCCTGCAAGCCTGGAAATCCTGGAGATCTTCAGCAAAGAGTGAGGAATGTGCCACAGACGCTCTGCAGCTCCATCTAGAGGTGAGTGCTATCAATGACAGTATTCAGCAGCTAGAAAACCCCGCCCTGTACCCAACCTGCAGCAGATGCGTGGCTTGCCTGCTGGCTGCACACGCATTATTAGGCTAAGCAGAGAATTCTTAAGTTTACTGCAGTATACATCTGCAAAATATAGCAGATTCCACAAAAACAACTTAAATAAAAAATTACCTAACTTTATTAAAGTACCCCTGACCCAGCCAACCCCCCCCCCCCCCCCCCCCCGATTCTTTCCATGCTGTTTCATTAGCAGTGCTTTGCACCATCCTACCCCTCCAGCACCGCCTTTGGTCCCAGTCTGCTCAGTTGTAATCTTTGACTGAGCAGAACGTCAATTATGGGAGGGGAGGAAGTGGCATTTGTTCCTTCTCTCTGCCTGTCCTTAGTTCCGCCCCTTCCACTTGTCACTTTAGTTTCCTTTGTGTTACAGCACACAGCGTGTAGGAGAGCTGCACCGTGTGCGAGCTTGTGGTACATAATGTCAGAACAATAGTGTACTAATAAACACCATCGTTCTAAGCTCAATTACCACAAGCCTGAACACAGTGAAGCTCCCCTACATGCTGTGTGCTGTAACACAGGGGTCACTGCCGGTGTAATGTCTGATTGCGCTGCCCGGAAGCTCCCTTCCACACTGAGTACCACGCATGCTCAGTGTGAAGTGAATTATGCTGCTTATGGTAAAATAATAAATATCTCCGCTTCCACACATCATACACTCCCCAAATTTTCAGGGTAGGGAGAGGATTCCCCGAACGACATCTATGGCAAATTGCAGCCCCCGAGCCCTGCTGGTTCAGGAGATAGATTAGAGAAACCTATCTTGGGAACCAGTGCATCTCGGGGGCTGCAATTTGGCATAGAGGTAGTTTGGGGGTCCCCTCCCTACCCTGAAAATTTGGGGAGTGTAGGATGTGAAGAAGCAGAGATATTTAGTATTTTACCATCAGCAGCATAATTAAATAGGAACTGTGGCCACACAGTCTCCTACTGCGCATGCGGGGCAGCACAAATCCACAGGCAGCGTAATCAGACACAACACCGGGCCTCAGGCTGTTCTGAGCTGGGCCCTGCCTCTGACATCACAGTGCAGAGAGAAGCATCACTGAAGTTTTCCGGAAGCTATAGAGAAGCGACTGTCTGCAGCCATTGTTACTGCTGCCACCTACTGTCTGTAATTTGTAATGCAGCATGCTTTCTGTCAGCACGGACTCCGGGTGGCAGCAGTGAGGATGACTGGGACCCTCTGGTCTCTTGCTAGCCATGGAGTTCAGGCTGCATGGAGGTGAGCAGCTGGTGCTGGAAGCTAGTGTGGGAAGAAGAAATGGAAGGCTTAGATAAGGGTAAAAGTGAGTGTGGGGAGAAGAGAAGAAAAGAAGTGAGGGTGGAAGGAGGGAAGTGTGAAGTCAGTTTGAGGAGGAGGGTAAAGGGGCTGTGGGGAGGAGGAAAGGGTAAAAGTGAGGGGAGGCAGAGGAGGGTAGGAAATGACTGCCAGTAGATAAGGAAGCCCTGGCAGTACACCCCTTCATACCACCTGTCACACCAAATGTACCTTGTGCTGGTGGCTTATGCAGCAGCCCCAGTGCAGTGCAGAGGGATCTTTTCCAAAGTGCTGAGGGTGATGAAGATAGTGGTTGGGTAGGGCTGGTGTTGCCAGGACTTCTTTATGTAGAACAAGCCCACGCCCATAGCCCCCCCCCCCCCCCGTGCACGTGCAACCCCCCACACACAGGCAATATTTCCGAAGACCGGGCAGGTGCAAGTGTATGTGTATACGGAAATATTGCCTGATGCTGAAGTGGGCATTGGGTCTAAAAAGGTTGGGGACCACTGCTGTAACACATATCTGGAAGTAAAGCGGCGGGAGGAGGGGGCGGGAACTAAGGACAGGCAGAGAGGAGGAAGACCTGCCACTTCTTACGCGCCCATAATCGCCATTATGCTTAGTCGAGGATTACGACTGAGCAGAACGGGGGCCAAAGGAGGCGCTAGAGGGAAAGGATGGTGCTGTGACACAAGTCAAAGCACCGCTAATAAAACAGTATTAAAAGTATCTTGGGGGGGGGGGGGGGGGAGGGACTGGGTCAGCGGTGCTTCAACTAAAACGGCAAAAAAAAAAACATTCTGGAAAGGAATTGGAAAGTCGGAAATTGAGATTTCCACGTAATTCCAGGGAAGTTGGTAAGACTCGTGCCGGATTGTGGATTTGTGTAAATTGGTATCTCCAACCATCCCTAATAAGGAGAGGGATTGTCTTTCCCTCTGCAATAGTGGAGTTTCCAACATGAGAACCTAACATTTCTGCAATTTCTCTGATAGGGACTGGTTCTCTTTAACCTCCATCAGGTGTAAGTTGACAGGGAAACAACCTTTATCACTGCTAGACTGAATCACCCGTACCGAGGCGAAGCCAAACACAGTGAGAGTGAAGTCACACATGCCGAGCGCATGAAGGCGAACGTGTCACGCGCACTTGTAGGAACTGGCAATAATCCATTTAATCTAAGGCGCAGTTGTAAAGCAATGTTTTCTTTAGCGCTTTGTGAGGCATTATTTTCTGCCTGGTTGGGATATTTCGTGGAGTGCATCATCGTTCAGCGCAGATTACTCACCCCCGACGCTCACCCCGCCAAAGGTCGCCGAGGAGTCAGCTCGCATTCCATTAAGTTATATTGGGTGCCGTGTGGTGAGGTGCAGATCTCCGAAGGCTCTTTTTATTATGTAATGATAGAACTCCCTGTCCTGATGTTCTGTCCACTTTTATTTTTTCCCAATCGTTTTAAGTCCTGCTCCGTCCAAAACGATTAAATTTTGGAAGATAGATGAGGCCCGGATGTACCTCAGAGGAGACTATAGGCACAGATGTCCTGGAACCTTAGACTTCGCCCTCCATGAACCTACAAACCCCACCAAACTGCACCACAAGTGTGCTGGCTGTCCCAGCTGTCACTTCTCCCTTACTTCCTGTGCCTGTCATAGGTAGCTACAGGTGCTCCTTAGCCTTAGGTAACTAGAAGTACTCTCAATATTAAGTAGCTAGAGGTGCCCCCAAGTATTAGGTACCTAGAGGAACCTTGGTATTAAGTAGCTAGAGGCGCTCCTGACTCAAGGGAGATCTGGTCAGTGGAATGCCGAGAGCAGGGTGAGTATAACCTCTCATTTACACTTTCATCAGGACTTAGGGAAGGTGGGAGAGAGGCGCTCAGGGAGGGAAGTGAGCTGCCTTTCCATTATCGGGTGCCTGTAGGCATGTGCCTACAGTGCCTTATGGTAAATCCAGCCCTGGAGCAGATAGTTCAGGATGAAGGAATATTACATCTAGTTGTTCCTGAAAAACCTCAGTAGAGTCTCCCAATTTTTCAATGCATGTTTAGGAGGGTGCAGGGAGGTAACTACAGGGGAGCAGCCTGTGCAACTGCAGGGGGGCCCAGAGCCGTAAGGGGGGCCCAGAGCCCCAGGTACTACTTTACTCCTTCTGATAAAGGGGTCCATCCTTCAGATCAGGTGTTTTTGTGGCTACTCTTGCTATGAGTGTGAAGATCACGATCTTCACACTTGCTTTATGAACCTGGCAAGATGGTCCCCCAGGCTGTGATGGTCGCCAGGGGCAAGCAAAGGAAGGGGTGTGGACATTGGGGGGGGGTGGGGCTATCAAAGCTTTGCTGGAGAGCTCCCTGATTTTTAGTTACGCCCCTGGGAGGCTTCCTCCAGGTGGGGACTCTGTGCTGTCGGCCATATGCAAGTGTAGCAGCATTTTTTGTTTTTACAATCGGTTCGGTTTTATTATGATTTTGTTTTGGGTTTTCTTTGTAGCACACAGTTTTATGACAATATTTATGATTTATATACAGCAGGTGGAGGTGGCAGCGCTTCCAAAGACAGGCTGCATCTGAATGACCAGCAGCATAGATGTGCAGGGCCTCAACACACAACTTGCATTCAAAACAGATGCACCAAAATTCACATAATGGAGGATGTTAGCTTCCAAAAACAGTTTGCGTGCCGAATGTTCTGTACTAGACCCTTCCACCTCTGTGAGGTCATCATTTTATGATTTTCCCAGCAATCCCTGTGACTGAGTTACCTGCATGTCATGGGAGAGAGTCACTGTGTCTTGATTGTGCTTGACTTGGACGGACTTCATGCAGGTTTGTCGTCTCAGTGAACTGCATTCACCGTTCTGCAGAACGACTTCCACGTTGTTCGCCTTGTCATTAAACAGCACGTAGGAGCAATCGCCCAGCAGCTTGAAGTTCCGTCCGTCAAAGGTGACGATGTGTCTGTTGGAACTCCCCTTGCAGACACCTAGAGAGGAAAATTAAATATATATTGTGAAAGATCTCATTTATCCAGATCACAATGTATCCCTTAACCCATTCAGGTTCCGTCGTTTTCACGTGAGAAATGTTCACCTCCCATTCATTAGCCTATAACTTTATCACTACTTATCACAATGCACTGATCTATATCTTGTTTTTTCCGCCACCAATTAGGCTTTCTTTGGGGGGGTACATTTTGCTAAGAGCCACTTTACTGTAAATGCATTTTAACAGGAAGAATAAGAAAAAAATGGAAAAATTCATTATTTCTCAGTTTTCAGCCATTATAGTTTTAAAATAATACATGCCTCCATAATTAAAACTCGCGTATTGTATTTGTCCATATGTCCCGGTTATTACACCGTTAAAATTATGTCCCTATCACAATGTATGGCTACAATATTTTATTTGGAAATAAAGGTGCATTTTTTCCATTTTGCATCTATCACTATTTACAAGCTTAAAATAAAAAAAAATATAGAAATATTTCATCTTTACATTGATATTTAAAAAGTTTAGACCCTTAGGTAAATATTTACATGTTTTTTTTTTTATTGTAATGGTTTTTTTTTTTTATACTAAACATTTTATTTGGGTACTTTTGGGAGGATGGGAGGTAAACAATAGATTTATAATGTAAATGTGTGTTAATTCTGTTTTTTTTTTTTTTCAGGTGTAGTATTACTTTTTGGCCACAAGATGGCGGCCATGAGTTTGTTTACATGACGTCACTCTAAGCGTAGCACGCGCTTAGAGTGACGCATCAGGAAGAAGACGGCCAGAAAAAGCTCAGCTTCCGAGAGAAGCTGTCGCTTTTTCAGCGGGGGAGAGGAATCAATGATCGGGTTCCGTAGCCCGATACATTGATTCCTTGGCTACCGAATCCGCAGCCGGGAATGCGCGTGCACGCGCGCGATCAGCCGCGGGGGCGCGCGGTAGCGCGCATGGTTCCTGGTCGTAGAAACTACGTCCAGGAACCAAAATACGTTAAAGAGGGATTGTCAGCCACAAAATCAAATTTCATTTACTCTGTGTTGATTATGCAACAGGCAACCTGACCCTGCATTGCAAGCACTCCAATCTATTCAGTTTTGGCTGTAATAAATCTTATCTCTGTCAGCCTGGCTCGATTTGATGCATTGCCGACGAGAAGGAAGCTTGCCATCACCCCTCCCACATTCCTGCTCCTCACTGATTGGCTGAGTGCAGTTCAGTGAGCTGCTGAAATATGATCTATGCTGTGCTCACATGTGTTTACATAGCAAGCTAGTTTCTAGGAGAAAAAAAAAAGAATGGGTGGAAATGACATCAGGATTGGCTTCAGTCAGAGGGAGTTACGATGGAAAATGCCAGGAACAATTTTCTCTTAATTTACTATGTAAAATTCACTGATATCAAAACATGGACAGTACAATACATATGTTATGTAAGCAGATCTATCTACTTATATATGAGGTTTTTTTTCTCCTGTGACAGTATGGCTGTCCCTGCTGCTTTAAAGTACTCTTGAATTGGGGAAAAATGTATTGAATGAGGCCCGTGGGGCTTTATTTCACTGTGCATGTGTGGTTTAAAACTGGTGCATGTGCAGTTCAGAAGTATATAGGAATGTATAGGAATGCAGGAAAATAGCATAGCAATTACAGTGCTGTGCAATTCAAAGCTTTTTACCGCTGTTTTTTTTTAGATGCAAATCAAATTTGCACCATACACCTGTTGGATTGCTTGATAACCGCATCGGCAACACGTGCAGTGGCTATACGTGGAGTCGCATTGCGATGTCATTGCGATTCACTGTGCAGGAAAAGGATACAGTTAAGGAAAATGTCAAATTGTAAATGCTCCAATGAGAGATAGTTGCGTCAGAAGTCTGCTTTTACTATAGATGTCCACCCCTCGCATCACTTGCTCACTCACAAGGCTCCAGGACTTCTTCAGAGCCGCTCATACTCTATGGAACTCCCTCCCCCCCATCAGGCTCACACCCACCTTCACTTCATTCAAGCAGGCCTTAACCGATTCCCCTCCTGCGGGACGAGTATCTACGTCTCTGAAAATCTCACTTGAGCTCCCAGGGATAGTTATATATATATAAGATAGTTGTCCCTGTTTGTGTACACATGCACGCGTACAGCCCCCCCCACAGATTGGGGATTAGGAACATATGTTCCTAAACGCAATATAAGTGTTTAAATTGAAATGATTGCTGTTGCAACAAGTAACCGTATTCATTTAATTGTGAAAATTACAGTATCTGTCATTTCCTGTTGGCTGGAACACAGCTTGAGCTGCATTCTAACCAGACAGGAAAATGTGTGGGGACATCTAGTGGCCAAAAAGAATATTACAATAAAAAATAATAACACATTTCCTATGCCTTTAACAAGCCCATTAATTCATTATGCTCCCTCCCTGCCCCCATATAACACAATTGTAAAAAGAATAAAGTAATGGAATTTAAAAGACAATACATAAATTGTTATGCTAGAGACTAGCTTTTAAAACATGTATGCTATGATGGTGTATTACTGTTATTTTTGCTAAATAAGGGCTTATATTATTGTAAGAGTACCCAAATAATGTAAAAAATACACCTTTACCTCCAAATAGAATATTGTCATCATACATTGTACTAGGGACATAATTTAAATGGCGTACTAACCGGGACAAATGGGCAAATAAAACATGTGGGTTTTATCTATTGTAGCACATTTGGTTTTAAAACTTTAATGGCTTCAAATTGAGAAATCATGATTTAAAAAAAAAAAAAAAATTTGTTATTCCCTTTAAAATGCATATAAAATAATTCTTAGCAAAAAGTACCACCCAAAGAAAGCCTACTTTGTGGGAACTAAAAAAACAATGTATAGATCATTGTGGTTTGATGAATGGGAAGAACGTGATGTGTGAAAATTGTTCTGGTTTGTAAGGGGAAATAACCTGTGGTGGGAAAGTGCTTAATAATAATAGTTTTATAGAAGATTTGCTAATTAACCTGCTGGATTAAATGGCAGTTTATAGAAAAGTTAATCTGTGTGTACGGCAAGCAGCGCAGAGGGCCGGCAGGGCATACGTTTAAAGGGGCACTACAGCAAAAAACTGTAAAATTTAAAATATGTGCAAACATATACAAATAAGAAGTACATTTTTTTCCAGAGTAAAATGAGCCATAAATTACTTTTCTCCTATCTTGCTGTCACTTACAGTAGGTAGTAGAAATCAGATAGAAGTGACAGGTTTTGGACTAGTCCACCTCTTTATAGGGGATTCTCAGGGATATATTTATTTTCAGAAGCTGGCCAGCCTCATTGCTTAAATCCTTTTTCGGGAATATCTTTATAAAGAATAAAAGCCTTGCTGAGAATCCCCTGTGAAGAGATGGAGTAGTCCAAAACCTGTCACTTCTGTCAGATTTCTACTACCTACTGTAAATGACAGCAACATAGGAGAAAAGTAATTTATGGCTCATTTTACTCTGGAAAAAAGTACTTCTCATTTGTATATGGCACAGACTAACCAGCAAGCTCATGGTGACCCAGAACTCATTGGAGTGTGTAAGGGACTACAATGGTCCTAAAAGCCCCCTTACTAAGATGTTAAGAAAAACAAAAGTTTGCTTTCCTAAAACAGAAAGAATTTGCGATAATTCAGGTTGGAGTGAGCTCGAGATGTCTCTCAGAGCAACACTGCTGAATATATGCAAATTAACCATTGTACCCTTAGAAGCTAAACACACCTCCAGAACCGCTGGAATGCAATAATGTGTCAGCTTGTTAATTTGTACAGAGCCATAATAATCCAACATGAGTTCTGGGTCACCATGAGCTTGCTGGTTAGTCTGTGCCTCTCGGATTTACAAGCCCTACTCCATAGAGCCAAATTAATCCATGCCCTGCACTGATGAGGATCAAACAATCCGAAACAGTCTGTATGCATGTTGGATTATTATGGCTCTGTACAAATTAACAAGCTGACACATCATTGCATTCCAGCGGTTCTGGAGGTGTGTTTAGCTTCTAAGGGTACAATGGTTAATTTGCATATATTCAGCAGTGTTGCTCTGGGAGACATCTCAAGCTCACTCCAACCTGAATTATCGCAAATTCTTTCTGTTTTAGGAAAGCAAACTTTTGTTTTTCATTTGTATATGTTTGCACATATTTTAAATTTTACAGTTTTTCGTGGTAGTGCCCCTTTAATGCTTTGTAAAATGTTACTTTTTCTTCTACCACAATGAAGTCTATTACTCAATTGTTCTTGAACTTTGCTATTCGCTTTACGTTATCTTATAGCCTTTTACTCCAACTTTCCGTTCTCTAGCAAATAAATGGCTCCCATTGTCTTTTCATTGCGGCCCTTTTCGAAACCCTTTAAACATATAGACAGGCCACTTATAGAGAGGCCGTTTACCCAGAATGTGGAGGACTTGGTGACACAAGTGTGTTGTCACTACAGTGGAGCGCGATCGCGAAAACGTATTAATGGAACGGATGAATTATTGACACAGTCGGTGACATCGAGTTCAGCATCTGCAGAGAGTGCCAAAAGCGCTGAATACATCTTTGTCTTACGGAATATTCAGATATTTCACAATGTTGAATTTTTTTCTGACCCAGCCTGAAGCAGTATCTCCAGAAGTGGAGGGAATAGAGAGTGCGACGCTCAGGTTGGGGTTTATCGAGGGCTGAAGTATAAACAGTAAAAAAAAGTAAAGGATGTCTGAAATCTGAATCTATATTGAGGCGGGGCTAGTTCTGGACATTTTGGCGCCCCAGGCAAGGCACCTTTTGTCTCCCTGTTCCAATCTTGTGAACGGGAAGATCATAACCTACATTAGCACTGTCCAACTTCCTGGTCAGGGGTGTGTGTGTCTAGCACTGGATTTCTTTGGCTGGAGGGGGCAGAGCATCAATGGCCTGGTTTGGGGGCGGAGCAAAGCGAAAATAAAAGGTGGGCCTGCCAGAAGAGGGGGGACTGACACAAAAATAGTTTGGGCAAGTGGGAAATAATGATTTTTAAAGAGACTCTGTAACAAAATTTTCAGCCTTATTTCTTGTATCCTATAAGTTCCCATACCTGTTCTAATGTGGTCTGGACTACTGCAGCCTTTTCTACTTGCACTGTCTCTGTAATATATCTAATCTTCTTTTCTTTGTCAAGCCTTGTCGAGCCAGGGAGGAATGTGCTGCCTCTGCTGTGATAGGGACAAGTTATGCACACCTCCTCCACGCCCCCTGCAGGCTCTGTGTGTGTGATCTGTTTATCCCTCATAGACAGAGCTCTCTGAGGGGGAAGGAAGCTGCCTGTCTCATGCTGAGAACTGTGAGAATCCCAGACTGGAGTGCAGATAATTCTCTATGTAATAAAAACTTGTAGTATGCTGTAACATGAGATATATATACAAACATCACTTCCTGGTTAGCGGCCATGTTTTTTGTTTGTAAACACTGCCTAAAACTGGCGATTAAAAGCAAGGATCGTGGCGGGATGCGGCGAAAACGGTAAAGAGGGGCACAGGAGAACATAATGAATAGAATGGTATGCGTTTTATTGTAAGAATTTAAGACTACAGATTCTTTTTAAAGTGAACCAGAGACGAAGCACCGTCATGTATTTTACCATATAGATCAGTGGGAACATTAGAGAAAACATCTACCTTGCTTTCTGTTTCATTCTGCACTGCACAGCTTGCTTCTAATCCGCCCTGATAAAATCCCCGACTGAGTATTCAGTCTGACTTTGCTATAATGATGCAGCTATAATGATTCCTGAGCAGAGCCAGCAGGGGCAGGCTTGGACTTGAAAAGACATGAAAGAACACAGACTGAGCTATAAATATTCCTGAGCAAAGCCAGACTGAATGCTCAGTCGGGGATTTTATCAGGGCTGATTAGAAGCAGGCAGAGCAGTGCAGAATGAAACAGAAAGCAAGGTAGATGTTTTCTCTAATGTTCCCACTGATATACATGGTAAAATACATGTGGGTGCTTCGTCTCTGGTTCCCTTTAAAGGGAATCTGAAAATAAACACATATAATGAATTGTATGTGTAGTACAGCTAAGAAAAAGAGCATTAGTAGCACAGATATGAGTCTCATATTGTTTCCAGTACAAGAAGAGTTAAAAAAAATTAAATGCAAAAGAGCTTCTCTGAGCTCTCCGACTAATTTAGTCGGCTACAGTGCAATTTTCTGAAGCACTTATGCATCAAAGAAACAGTGAAAGAAAACTTCAGATAATTTTTTACTGCAGGGACATTTGAAGGGTCATTAGCTCTACTCTCTTTTATAGTTTAAAGGGATACTGAGTAGGTTAAAAAAACAAACAAACAGAATCACGTATGTTACAAATCATCATGCAGGCTGGTGTGAGAGTCCTGCGCATGAGGTTCAGAGTTAGATAGCTGCGCATGCACAAGACTCTCATGCCAGCCGGCGTGATAAAGCGTAATGGCCAGCGTGATGACACATAACGTGCACGGCGGAGACTAGTGGCGAATTCAGGCGGAAGTCAGCAATTAACGGAGTCGCCAGCGACACCGGGAGAGGAGCCAGGAGGTCGCGGGGGACCTTGCGGCCTACGGTGGGCTGGAGGAAGCCCCGGGTAAGTACCAATTCTGTTTTTTTTATCTGCTCAGTATCCCTTTAAAATGCGGAGTATAGTTTTTAAACTGCAAATATAAGAGAATGATGCAATGTTATATAAGAAAGAAAAAAAAGCTATATAATTGAAAATAAAAATATGAGATGCTTTTCTTTGCTACTAATGTTCTACTAATTATCTGAACTACACATACATTATATAATTCGTTTTTTTTTTTTTTTTGGGGGGGGGGTGTTTGCTTCAGTGTCACTTTAAAGGATACACAAATCACTACTAGGTCATATATATCTCACTGCCTGGGTCCTTACAGGTTAGAATACTGTCCTGGAAATCCAAATCAGAGTTGCAACACAGCAGTGCCCATTCAAGTGTTAAAGGAAACCTGAGATCTAAATATTGCTGCATTTACACTTACCTTGGGCTTCATCCGGCCCCATGGGCTCCCTCTCTGCCCTCTCCTTTGTTCTGTGGTTGCCTCCGGTGTCGTCTCCTTGCCGGAGCATGACTTTGGTGCACTCATGGCCAGACCGCACATGCACCAATCACCATGACTGGCCCCGACTGAAGAAGATACCGGTGGTAACCACAAGACAAGAGTGGCTGGGAGGATGGCGAGGGAGCTCACAGTCCTCATGGGGCTGGAGGATGTCCCAGGTAAGTATAAATATGACACAGTGTGTTTCAGGTACACTTTAAAATGACCATCCAACCCTTTCTTAAAGAGGATCCGAGATGAAAAACTAACTATAACAAGTAACTTGTCTATACATCTTATCTAACGTTTAGATAGTTTACACAGCAAATCTAGCTGCAAACAGCTTTAATAGAATATGATTGATTATTCTTGTGATACAATGACAGGAGCCATGTTGTTTGTAAACATTACACAGAGGCAGGCTTACCTGCATCTTGAGCAAAAAACCTAATCCCTCCCCCTCCCTCCTCCCCTCTGCCTCTGAAATCTCTGGCTAGTAATACCCCCCCCCCCCCCCTCCTCCTGACCAGACTGAGCTCCCGTGAGCCCTTGCTACTGCCTGAAAGTGCCTTGGCTCTGTGAAAACCTGTGGGTTTAGTTTATAGGGAATTAGAGTATTAAAACAAAAAAGTATTTGGCTTGAGGAATGCCCTATAAACAATAGGAAAGGAACACAATTATGGAATGAGTAAAAGTTCATCTCGGATCCACTTTAATGGATACCCAAAGTGACATGTGACATGATGAGATAGACATGTGTATGTACAGTGCTCAGCACACAAATAACTATGCTGTGTTCCTTTTTTTCTTTCTCTGCCTGAAAGTGTTAAATATCAGGTATGTAAGTGGCTGACTCAGTCCTGACTCAGACAGGAAGTGATTACAGTGTGACCCTCACTGATAAGAAATTCCTCTTTTTATCGCTTTCTTGCTCTCAGAAGCCATTTTCTGCTAGGACAGTGTTTTATAGTTGGAATTTCTTATCAGGGAGGGTCACACTGTAGTCACTTCCTGTCAGAGTCAGGACTGAGTCAGCCACTTACATACCTGATATTTAACTCTTTCAGGCACAAAAAGAAAAAAAAGGAACACAGCATAGGTATTTGTGTGCTAGGCACTGTACATACACATGAAAGTGTTTTATAGTTGGAATTTCTTATCAGTGAGGGTAACACTGTAGTCACTTCCTGTCTAAGTAAGGACTGCATCAGCCACTTACATACCTGATATTTAACTCTTTCAGGCAGAGAAAGAGAAAAGGAACACAGCATAGTTATTTGTGTGCTAGGCACTGTACATACACATGTCTATCTCATCATGTCACATGTCACTTCGGGTTTCCTTTAATAGAACTAGCTATAGGAATTCCATGAAGAACTGTACATTTGCCTGGTTTGTCTATGTATAAAATGGCACCACGTTTGCACAGTCAGTCAATTTATCATTATGACTGCTAGTTCTCACAGCGGGTCCTGAGAAGGTGAATACTTACAGGGGCACACCCAGCGGCAGCCACAGGTCTCGTCTACCCTAAAGGGAGGCAGGTTACTGTCGCATACGGGTCTCGGCATCTTCATGCAGTTCACCCTGTGGCTTTCCACGTTGGTGGAGCCGTCAGTGAGGCATGTGACTATGTTACAGGGGTCCTTCAGGGTCCACTTCTCTCCGACCTGGAGGGAAAGAAGGCAGGTTATACTGAAGTCATCACATCCGTGTTCTTTCATTACACACCAGGAAAAGCACTGTCTATCAAAGTGTGTGGACATTTCCCCAAATTCTTTTATCTTCCCACCCGCACTGCATAAGGGTGACCAAACTTTACTCGATTTTCGGGCACTGATTTCAGGTCAGGCCAATTTGATCATGATGATCGAATCTGGTAGAGATCCATGCTGCAACGTGGCCACTTGTCTGATTGTATTGATTGATTTTGGGCCAAAATCGAATGTGCAAGCTGGAAAATCTCGGCCCTGAGGAAGGGCTTGATGGGATGTGTGGTGTCGGCGGTAAAGGCATTTCCAGATGGACACCAAGCGGGTCTCCCTCAAGTGTATATGTGTCCCATGCGGGGACACATATACACTTAAAATTATTTGCAGCTTATTGACCATACCTTCTCCCTGGTTATTCTGGCTGGCCCAACTCCTAGCTGCATACAATTTGCATGAAAGAAAATCTGTAGCAAAAAAACCAAAAACGTTCCTTACCGCGGGAGGGGGCAGCCTCCGGATCCTAACAAGGCTTCTCCCATCCTCCTCATCCTCTGGGATGCAGCGCTGGCAGCCCCCGAACACAGGCAAGGCAAATATTTACCTACCACCATCCTGTGCAAGCGCAGTAGAGCAGGCTCGGTGGGGCTCGGCGTATTCCATCTGAGCCAGATCGGAAAGCTGCTACCGCGCCAGCTCTGGATCCAGGGTAGGTAAATATTGCAGGCGTTACTGCGCCACAGCCAACATACTTGTCAGCTGTATTTTCGGGGGAGACAGCGCTGGATTCCAGAAGCTTAGGAGGATTGGGAAGCCTCATTAAAGGCTTTCCCTCATAAGGTAAGTAAGTACCCCCTAGGGGCTGTTTTTTTTTTTTTTTTTTACAGATTCCCTTTAAATGATACCAGATGTAAAAAAAAACCTAAGATGCAGTGGGTAGGGGAGTAAGATCTAATACTTACCATTCCTACTGTTCCGCTGAGTCAGCTGTGGAACAAGTAAGTTGCTATTACTAATAAAGATTAGAGCCCTGAACACAAGCCAGACGAAACTCTGCTGATGTGGCTGAGGACAATCACTTCTGTCGAGTACCTAGTGTCTGTACCGCAGCCCCGACCCTCTCAGTTGGCGATCAGCCTTGTGGACTTGCTTCAGCCCTGATGACAGCTGAAAAGTTACCCTGGCCACCACGTGACATCACGCCCGCGATGGTCCGCCACCGCATAGAAACAGAATACATCACTAGCCTGCAGGCTAGCGATGCATCTGTACAACCTCGACCCTGAAATGTCGCCCGAGGGATCAAGTAGTGATCCCACCCTGTGTACATAAAAAATTATAATATTAACTAGTAGAAACAAGCCCGTTTGAAAACGGGCTCTAGGTCTGTTTTTTAACAGCCCACGCACCCTCCACTCGCGCGCGCGCGCGCACCCGTCCGCTCGGCTCACTGGCCCCGTCCGCAAGTCCCAATGGCTGTCTGGGTCCATGCTGCGCCCATGCGCAGTAGCTAAAAGCACGGATCCAGCGACACAGAGACAGGTGTACGCAGGGACACCTGTCTCTTATTATATAGGATTACTGTGCCTCCTGCCGGTTTGGGACAAATATGATTTAGATTTCCTGAGACAATGAAATTGACCAGAAGCCAGGAGTTTCTCTGTATGTATAATAATAATAATAATACTACGTGTATACCTTTCTCAGATTGCCCTCCACATCATAGCACTCTTTGTGAATGCCTGGAAGACAAGAAAAACACCACTAGTTAGAAGAAAATACACATTTTATTGGTTAAGCAGAAATATTTTGGATCATGGATAGGAATAGGGGTGATCAATGAGATGCAAATATTTCCAAGTTGATGCTAAATTTTATGCACATGAAAACCTGGGTTTAAACTGAATGGTCCATTTTCAAACTGCATACACTTGCATGAACTTGGAACTAATTGATCATCCCTAGATAGGAACCCACTCGAGCACTGACTGGGGTTGATTGAGAATACCCATACTTTTTGTGGTGTTACCTGTATACAGTTAAAGAGGCCCTGTAGTGACCATAGTAGAATGCAGAAAATCATTCTAGGTAAACACTATTATGGGAATTTTCCTGGTTTCAGCATCAGAAATGCTTCCAATATCTATATATTTCTGTGTATTGCTATTTAGCCCTGCCCCCACAGTGATGTCACAGCCTAGGCTGTTTAGCTTTGTGGATTTCTCTCCCCAGAGCATTCTGGGAGAGCAGGTATATTTTTCAGGGACTTTGGGACAACGAGTAACCAAACATTTTGCAGAGTTGCACCTGATAAATGTCAGAATGTAAATTGGGGAGGGGAGATTTTACAATGGGCAAACACCGACTAAATAGTGCTAGCTAATAAGACGCCAGGTGTCTGCGTCCACCTGCGTCCGTGTGTGCCGCTGCACTGCGCAGGCACACAGCCGCTTGAGAGCAGAGGCTGTGGCTGTAGGTAAGTTCGCCAAGCAAGTGTGGTTCACGGTCGATGGCATGCGCAATGGGGGGGGGGGAGTCGCAGCCATGGCCCTGCGCAGGAGCTTTGCTAGCCCCAGAGATCAGTGGCACGTGCCCCTTATCTATTCTGGGGTGCCCCGAGTGTCCCACAGGCAGAGTAGAGGCACCACAGCACCCAGCATGGCACCATACAGTACCCAGCATGTCCCACAGAGGCACCACAGCATCCAGCATGGCACCACAGCACCCAGCATGCCACACAGAGGCACCACAACACCCAGAATGCACTACACAGTACCCAGCCTGGCCAAATAGCACCCAGTATGGCATTACAGCACCCAGTGTGCCCCATAGAGGCACCATAGCAACCAGCATGGCACCACACAGTACCCAGCATGCCCCACAGAGGCACCACAGCATCCAGCATGGCACCACACAGTACCCAGCACGCCCGACAGAGGCACCACAGCACCCAGCATGCACTACACAGTACCCAGACTGGCAAAATAGCACCCAGCATGGCATTACAGCACCCAGTGTGCCCCATAGAGGCACCATAGCACCCAGCATGGCACCACAGCACACAGCAACGGGGGTTATGCTGGGTGGTATGTGCCTCTATGTGGGTATATTGGGTGCTGTGATGCCTTTGTGGGAGCATGCTGGAAGTTGTGGTGCCTCAATGGTAGATCTGTGGGAGCATGAGAGGGCGTCTACTAGAAGGTCAGGGAATGCTATGGGGGGGGGGGGGGGACTGGCAGCTCACCCAGCAGAAAATCAGACCAGCCAGCACAGAAGCCAGGTAACTCTGCCAAGTTATGTATAAGTGACATTGCCTATTTATGGGATTTGCTGCTTCAGCCAACATTTTGCTGAGCTGGCCTACTTGGACCGCTGTTAAGTTCATGTAATTTTGGCTTCACCCATGACCACACCCACATTCTGGTGTATGGCCACACCCATTTTTTGTCTAGCGTGTCCAAAAGTGCCCCTGGATCTCTTAGAATCCCAGCAATGCCCCTGGCCCTGCGCATGCACAATACGGCGGCACATTAGCGCTCGTTAATGAAATGGGCCTAACGGCTAGTTTATAAATAAGTATTGTACAAAAAAATATGCAACTTTATTCAATGCGCTATTTTGAGCACAGCTCCTCTTTGAGAGCTCATTGTTTGTCCGTGTCACTTACGTCACTTGTTTGTAAAATACTTATTAGCGCAGTGACATGGACATTTTATAATTCGATAAGAATAACAATTAGTGAATTGCAAGAGACTCACCCCCAATGCAAAGTTTATTGATGAAGTCGTCTCTCAGGAGGATCATAGTTGGAAGGTCCTCAAACAGCTGGAGTTTTGTGATCTTGTAGTCAGCGTCCGTCCCGGCTAGGAGCCTTAATTCCTCTTCATCATATCGGGAGCCAATTCCAATTGGGTAGACAGATATCCCTTATTATGCAAGAAAAGAAGAGAGACCTGGAATGACTGCATACATGTGCTCCTCCCATCAACATTTTATTCATGTTTTTAATAATATAAAAAAGGATGGAAACTGGAAACTTTGAAGGGTTTTATTCTTGCCCCCATTGGAAAGATATTCCGTCACTTCCTGTATCTCGGACCTCCGTGGACCTTTGTGGCAGTAATATGGAACTGATAGTCTCTGGGATAGAAAATGGGCTTGATTCACTATGCGGTGCCAACCTATGCGGTGCTAAATGACTAAAGTCTTTAGGCGCGCTAACCAGGGTGCTAAGTAGGTTAGCACCGTTTTTCTCAATCAGATCACGCGCAAAGTCCTATGCGCGCACTAAGTCCCATAGGCTTTAATGGGCACTTCGCGCGGAGCGCCCAGCGCTCTGTGCAGTGTGCGCACAAAACTTTGTGCGCCGTATTTTGCGCGCGATCACTACTTCTCACATTTACACTCAGTTTAGACGTGATAAGGGCCAGTGCTAACAGTTAGCACTGCTTTGTGAATTGAGCCCATTGAGAGAAAGCAATAAAAACTAGCTGGAGTTTTGTCATGCAATCTCTCTCTAAAGCTGGCCATACACTGGCCCGATTTGCGGCCGTTTCGTCAGCAGATTCGATCACTGGGATCGAATCTGCTGCCAATCGTTCGCGCTAAACGCACCCGCCGATCTGATTTCCTCCCGAAATCGGATCGGTCCGTCGATTGCGGCGTGCTGAAAAATTCCGTCGATCGCACGCGGGTAGGGAGCGCGTCGCTAGCGGCGGCCGATCCTATCAGGTATACATTACCTGACGCTGGCTCCCGGGCATCTTCTCCGAGCTGCACCGCTCTGTTCCTGCTTCCATCCCTGCGTACATTAACTTCCTGTGTCACTGCAGTGACCAGGAAGTTCAAATAGAGGGCGCTCTATTTGTACTTCCTGGTCACGGAGTGACACAGTGTATGCTGGGATGCGGTGCGGGGTGCGGCGCGGAGAAGAGGACCTGGAGCCAGCTTTAGGTAATGTATACGGGGGGGGGGGGGGACAGGCGGCGGGAGCAGCTCAACAGATTGTGATCGGTTTCAGGCTGAAACCGATTCACAATCTGCAGTAAAGGCAGCCATACGATCCCTCTCTGATCAGATTCGATCAGATAGGGATCTGTCAGCTGGTCGATCTAATGGCAAATCGACCAGTGTATGGCTACCTTAATGCAGTTTGAGTTTGTCTTATCTATTAGTGGAACTGTTGTCATTTCCTGTGCTAAAGCACCAAACTCACACGTAGCGGGCAGCTGTCTCAATCAGGCCTGGATTTACCTCACAGGAGCCTACAGGCACAGGTGTCCTGGCACCCTAGACTCCGCCCTCCATGAACCTACAAACCCCACCAAACTGCAGCGAAAGTGTGCAGGCTGTCCCTTGCCCATCATCTGTAGCTACAGGTCAGGTGCCCCTTACCATTAGGTAGCCGGAGGTACCCTCAATATTAAATATCTAGAGGTGCCCCTGACTGAAGGGAGATCTGCAGAGAGCATGATGAATAACTTCTCATTTACACTCTCATCAGGACTCTGCATAGGGAAGGAGGGAGGGAGGTGCTTGGGGAGGGGAGTGAGCTGCCTTTACATTATCAGGCGCCTGTAGGCACGTGCCTATAGTGCCTTTATGGTAAATTGGGCCCTGGTCTCAATGTAACAATATAGTGTACTTTAGATTTATCAGGATTCTGTCCACATTGTCATAATTTATATCTTTCCGAAACCATATTTACTTCAAGGGCAAAGAAGCTTTTTAATGCAGTGAAAGCTGAAGCGTAAGTATCACCTGCTACTAAAGTGTAGAATATACACTGCCCTTCTGCTCCCAGGCAGTGAATTCGCAAAGTGGGCCTTCTAGCATCAAGTAAGACACATCTAGCATGCTTTCTAGCCTCAAGTGGGGGTCACTAGACACCAGGGAACTGTATAGGGGAGGGAGGAGATCCATTAGACACCAGGGAACTGTATTAGGGACGGAGGTGATCCATTAGACACCAGGGAACTGTATTAGGGATGGAGGTGATCCATTAGACACCAGGGAAAGGTAGGGAGAAGGGCCACTACACATTGAGGTTGGCCCACGACTTGGTCCCAAAGTTCAGTTTTGGCCCACTTTGTATTTGAGTTCACCACCCCTGTTTTAGAGGGAACAATAATATGACATTACTGCTGTCTGCGGCGTAGCGGGCTGCATCGTCCACATGATCCGAAGATTTATCTGCGACGATGATGACGGTGATCTTGGTTGAGAAAGGTCTGGCTCCGTGCACTTCCGACATTGCGCTCTGGACGGCGTAATTCAATGCGCCTCCTACGGAACAGACAAAACAAATGTTCGTTTGTAAAGTCATGCATCTTGGTCATACCAGTGGTCTAGCACCATACAAAATACAGTGATACAGATGGGGACACCAAACTTGGAGGGTACTGGTTGACAACAAGTTATAGAATTGTATTCAATGCCAAGCAGCTGCAGCTAAAGCATATATAATTTTGGGATACATTAAAAAGGGAAATACAAAAAAAAACTCGGGATGCTAGCATAATATTGCCCCTGTTTAACTCTCTAGTAAGGCCACGCCTGGAATATGGATTTCAGTTCTGGGCACCAAATTACAGGAAAGATATTGAAGTATTAGAGCAGGTGCAGAGACGAGCAACACAACTGATTAGGGGGCATGGAAGGTCTCACTTAATAGGAAAGGTTAGATAAACTGGGCTTATTTTGTCTGGAGAAAAGATGCCTTAGAGGAGTAATTCACATGTATAAATACATCAGAGTAACCAAGCAGCTCAGGGTGACCCAAACTACTAGGAATGTATAGGGGGATAAAAGGAACCAAAAAGCCCTCCTATTAAAAAAGCAAAGCTTGGTGTAATTGCCTTCTTAAAACAGAAGGAAATTTGCAATAATTCAGTTATAAGTGAACATTTGTGGTTACCCACAATGCACTACCACTAAATATGCAAATTATCCCTTTTCGCCCTTGTTAAGCCAAGCAAGCATCCAGAACCGCTGGTGTATAGCTTTAAGCTTATAGCTTTAAGTTTTACACAGCCATATCACACCCACATGTAGACAGCCTGTTTCGGACTTTTGGTCCTCATCAATACATGGCAGGGATTGATAAGGCTGTATACATCAGAGGACAATACAAAAGCTTGGCAGATGAGCTTTTTGTCCATGGTCTCTTGTGCACAGGACTAGAGGACATGATCTGCACACGGAGGAAAACCAAGTCTTTATTCTTTAACCTCCCTGGCGGTATGATTTTTTCTGGATTTAGGGTCTACAAGTGGAGCAATTTTTTCAAAATCTTTTAGACCATAAAGACAGGAAACAAAAACATACCACAGAGAGATATGCAGCAGCCTCTGCCAGCTGGCTCAATCAGGCTCTGGATTACCATTTCGAGCTGCAGATTTCCATACCGAGCCTGAATATAAGAAGTTATGGCAAATTCTAGATCTGTGTTTTAAGGGGGCTTGGATGCTTTCCTATCATTAAAGGACATCCATGGCTATACTAGAAAATTGTTGTTGATGCATTTATCCGACTGTCACCTGGAGTTGGGCTAATTAGTAAGGGTTTTTTTGCCTTCCTCTTGATCAATTGAGATGCATAATGGCTGCTACACAGGATGCAATTTTCCTGTCAGATCAACTGGAAATGTATCATCGTTTGATAATATCCAGCATGTCCGCTCTGCTTTAGATCAAGAAAGGGATTGATTTTGTGTAGCAATGATGTTAAAATCGATCCCCTTCTTGATCAGAAGCAGATCGTACAAGTTGAAAATGATCAAACAATGGGAAATTTCTTGTTGATCTGATAGGAAAATTGCATCGTGTGTACCAGGCATAGTGGTGCAGGCTAGTGTGGTACATTATTTTCTAGTTGAACTCGATGGACCAATGTCTTTTTTCAATAAAGCGGAATATAACCCTGCATTTCAACTTTGCTCTAAAACATTATTTACAGTATATTATATGCAACCAGCATTTTTTTTTCACTAGACCAGCATTGGAAGGGTTACACAGGGCTTTAAAGTTTCTGGAGATTTCTGCAGACGCATCCGAACTTGAGATAGATACATTTTGTTTACATAAATGTATCTAAGTGTTGAATGTGACTCATCTCTCTCACTGAGAAGGAGTTGGAGGACAGCCAAAGAGTGTGTAACATTTCTAAATAGATACATATAACTAAATAGAATGTAACTATCTGAACTTCTGCATATCTCTCCACGGAACTTAAAACCTCTGTGTTTAACCCTTCCAATGCTGGTCTAGTAAAAAAAAATGCTTTTTGCATATAATATGCTGTAAATAATGTTTTAGAGCAAAGTTGAAATGCAGGGTTATATTCCGCTTTAACTATGTAATTATGTTTAATAAGGCCTGGAACGCACTAGGAGCGCTTTTCTGAGTGCTTTGTGATTTGAAAAGCTCTTGCTAATGTAATGCTATGGGTGTGATCCCACTAGAGTGATGTGATTGTATTAAAATCCTGCATAGCATTGCAAGAGCTTTTTCAAATCAGCTCTGGGTGATAGGGCGAATGGTTGTGTTGTCGATTGTGAGGTGGAAAACTGGGAGGGGTGCAGCAGTGTGGGGTGGAAAGATCGAGAGCTCAGTTTTGTCTAGGTTAAGCTTCAGAAACCTAGCTGACATCCAGGAGGAAATTGTTGAAAGACATGAGGAGACCTTGTCCATGGTGGTGGAGGAGAAATAGGTGGTATTGAGGTAACTCTGAGTGTCGTCAGCATAAAGGTGGTATTTGAAGCCCAGGGAGTAGATATGTTTGCCAATTAAGGAAGTGTATATGGAGAACAGAAGGGGGCCCAGAATAGAGCCCTTGGGGACACCAACTGAGAGAGGGGCAGGGGTTGATGAGGGGCGTTGAAGGAAGTCACAAAGGAGCAATTGGATAAGTAGGAGGAAATCCAGGCCAAGGGAAGGTCATGGATGCCCATGGACTGTAGTGATTGGAGGAAGAGGGGGTGGTCTACAGTATCAAATGCTGAGGAAAGGTCAAGGAGGATCAGGATGGAATAACTGCCTTTGGCTCTGGCAAGGGTAAGGTTGTTGACCACCTTGGCAAGTTTCAGTTGAGTGTGCTGGTCAGAATCCAGACTGTAGGGGGTCAAGTAGGGTATTGGTGTGTAGGTTGTTCCTCAACATTCTCCAGCCTCTGTAAACCAAGCACAAAAAGTGTCTTATCTTGCAGTTGGTTTGCT
The DNA here is from genome assembly GCF_040937935.1 of Hyperolius riggenbachi. Lineage (NCBI taxonomy): Eukaryota > Metazoa > Chordata > Amphibia > Anura > Hyperoliidae > Hyperolius > Hyperolius riggenbachi. The sequence goes on along the minus strand of NC_090648.1, from coordinate 484,059,077 downwards.
CGCGGCGGTCCTCCGGCTACTCACCGATCTTGCTGCGTCCCTCGTCCATTTTCTGCATGGCATCCACCTGCTTTATTAGGCTGATCTTGTCCTGTGGGTCTGTCCACACAATTTCCAGCTGAGGAAACGAACTGTACTGTAGGACGGCCACCTGTGTCCCTTCAGTGCCTGTAAGTGATAAAGAATAATCCTTGATCAATACATGACTAGAAAAAAACAAATAACTGAGAAACTAAAATAAACAAATATATAATAAATGAAAACACTAAAATTAAAATTATTAAACTATATATATATATATATATATATATATATATATATATATATATATATATATCTGAATGTATGTGTGGATGTATGTGCGAGGTTACAAACCCAGGAAAAGTAGGCGGAGCATAAAACTGCAAATTACATTTCACCCATTAATTTTAAATGAGAAAATGTAAACTGCAGCCATTCCTAGACTGTTAATCGCAGGGTTTTCAAACTTGGCACACTTGGTCACTGAGTGAATGAGATTAAGATTCAGGAAAGTGGGTGGAGCCTAGAACAGCCAATCAAAATTCACCTACTGATTTTCAAGGGGAATATTTAAACTGCTGCCATTCTTACACTGTTAATGGCAGAGGCTTCAAACTTGTTACAGTCGGTCATTGGGTGACAGGGGTCCAAATTCACTAAAGGGCGGGGCCACAAACAGTCAATTAGATTTCCTTGGTGGATAAACTGCTTCCATTCACACATTTTTTATGCCAGGGACCCGAAAGCTCACAAACTTGATCATTGAGTGACTGTGTGTCAAGGTTACAAAAAGTGGGCGGAGCCAAAAAAAAAATTCACTGGGAAAATATAAACTGCAGCCATTCTTACACTGTTAAAGGCAGGGTTCTCAAACTTGGTCACTTGGTGACTGGGATTAATATTTTGAAGATATGGCATGCTGGATCTTTAGCAAACCCTCATGCCTGAAAAGTCCCTAATCACATTGTTCTCACCTCTCCCCCCACCCACGGGAAGCAGCTCCATCATGCATGCTTGTTGTCCTTCCACTCTCCTTCATGGCAGCAAATGTGTTGCCAGCCTTGATAGCAATGCGTTTGTAGAGAGTCGTGCCCCAATCATAGTTGGGCAACAGAAATTGCAAATGTGTACTTAGCTTAAAGGGAACCTTAACTGAGAGTGGTATGGATGTTTCCTGTTAAACAATACCAGTTGCCTGGCAGTCCAGCTGATCTCTGTGGCTGTAATAGTGGCTGAAACTCACCCTGAAACAAGCATGCAGCTAATCCAGTCTGACTTCAGTCAGAGCACCTGATCTGCATGCTTGTTCAGGGGCTGTGGCTAAAAGTATTAGAGACACAGGATCAGCAGGAGAGTCAGGCAATTGGTATTATTTTAAAAGGAAAAATCCAGATCCTTCTCAGTTTAGGTTCCCTTGAGGCAGGGAACACACTACATGCGTTTCTGCGCGTTTTGCCGCGAACGGCAAAACGCGCACGATTTTAGAGGCTATTGATAATAGCCTAGCTCGGGAAACGCTGCGCCGCATGCGTTTGTGCGCGTTTGCGGTCGCGTTTTTTTCCGCGTTTTGTAGCCGCACAGTTTTCTGCTATTTTCCGCACATTGCATGACACTACATGCCATGCAAACGCAGAAACGAAGAAACGCACGCGGAAAAACGCACGCGTTAGACGCGACCGCAAAACCCGACGGAAACCTGGGAAACGCAGGGGAAAACGGCCCTGCAAGTGTGTTCCCTGCCTTAACGGTACATGTGTAGGACACTGCCAATACTAATGGTGCATGCATACAACACTAATGGCGAGTGTGTACAACACAGATAGTGCATATGTACAACACTTCTTGTGCTTGTGTATGCCACTTAAGCCTGGTACACACTTTTGATTATTATTGGCCAATCACTGACCAGTTTTACCACCTCCATGTAGTATGAGGGTCAACAAGTATCGAACACTATAAGTAGATTGTGTAGGTAAACGTTCATACTATGTACAGTAGAAGTGGTAAAATTGGTCAGTGATTGACCAACCATAATTGATAGTGTGTACCAGGCTTTATGCAGACGGAGAATGCAGCCATGACATTAAAAAAATGTTTACTCCTTGGAAGGAAAGCAATGACAACCTGGCTTGGACAATGTATTAAAAAGCAAAGATGTTGCCTTGTCAACAAAGGTTTATATAGTCAGAGCCATGGTTTTTCCTGTAGAAATGTATGGTTGTGAGAGTTGGACCGTAAGGAAGGCTGAGTGCCGAAAGAATCAATGTCTTTGACTTGTGGTGAGACTTCTGAGAGTTCCTTGGACTTCAAGAAGATCCAATCAGGCTTAAAGAAATTGATCCTGACCAGGGGCATAACTAGAGGGGAGCAGCCCCTGCAATCACAGGGGGACCCAGAGCTGTGGAGGCCCCAACTACCAACCTTCCCTTCCTCTGATACAGGGGACTATACTTCAGATCAGGGGGTTTTGTGGCTACCCTTGTTATGGGTGTGAAGATCATGATGGCCACACTTGTTTTATGAAGCTTTTGAAATGGGCCCCAAGGGGGGCAAGGAAAGTGGTGTGAACAATGTGGGGGTGGGGGGCATCAAAGCTTCACTGGGGGGTCCATGAATTGTAGTTACTCCGCTGATCCTGACTGCTCAATGGAAGGAGCAATGCTGAAGCTGAAACACTTTGGACAAACAATGAGAAGATGGGACTTATTGGAGAAGACCCTGATGCTGGGAAAGATTGAGGACAAAAGGGGAGGGGAAGACAGAGAATGAGATGGCTAGATTGTATCATTGGAAGCAACAAACATGAGCATGGACAAGCTGCGCGAGGCAGTAGAGGATAGCGGGGACTGGCGTGCTGTGGTCTATGGGGTCGCAAAGAGGTGGACAAGACTGAATGGCAACTAAACAACAACAAAAATACTAATGTTGAGTGTGTGCAACACTTATGGTGAGCATGTATGGCGCCAATGGTAATGACTCAACAATAACAAAACAATTTCTGATGTCTTGGTAACTGTCTTACCGATATGAGCCTTATTGATAAAGTTCTTCACAAAGGTTTTCATAAGCTCAAATTCCGATGGCTTGACATTCACACCGCCATCCAATAAGAATATGACATCCATGAGCATCATACATGGTACTACTATGGTAATAAAAAAAGAGAGAGGAAAACATTAAATATATGGATGTGTCTCTTTCAGGCCCGGTTCACATTAGCGGTCGCCGTCCGGAATCGCCGTGCCGGAGTCGGACCGCATGCAGAACGGACGGAACGGACGCACGGCATAGCAATGAAAGCCTATGCGTCCGTTCACATGCGTCCGTTTAGTCCGGACCGGATCCGGACTCCGGCATAAGACCCAACATGCGCTATTTTTTGGTCCGGCTCCTCCGGCAGCCGTATCCGGAGCGAAGCCGGACTGCACCATCCGGCCAATACAAACCAATGAGAACCGGAGAGCGCACAACACACTGGCTAAAAATCCGGATGTTCTACCCCACTTCCTATGCGTATTGAAGCGGCGATTTTGGATGGGGACACATGGGCAAGCATTTTGGAGTGGAGCAGCAGTGATTTTAAACGTGCTGGAGATGTTGGCAGTATGTCGGAGGTGGAGGTGAGTGCTAAACAGCGGAGGGCCTGATTCCACAGGTCCACCTTCTGCTGACCTCCCAGACCCCAACATTTTTATTCCTTTTCTACTATCTTTTGCCAAACGGATCCAGATCGCATCCGAAAGGAACACCTGATGCAAACTGACCGGATCCGGATCGGATCCGGATCAGAACCATACGGTTCCGATCCGGATCCGGTCCGGATCCGGTCAGGTCATCCGGTCCGTTTGGCAGAGAACCGCAAGTGTGACCGGGGCCTAAGCCTTATGACCACATTTATGGGGTCAGTTATCAAAGTAGAGGTTTTAGAGAGGAAAAATGTGTATAATATATCATAGCCAAAAATTAAAAAAAATCCTTAAAACGGAGTTAACAGGAAACGTTTATATATAGTATAAAATATCCCTGTTTAGTCAGCTGTCTGTCTCGTGCTGGATGGGCCTGGAGAGAAGCAGAGAGGCAGCTTGCATTAAGGTGGCCATACATCTCTCAACTTGGCGGCTGACCATGCAATTTGATAATTGAATGAATCGCATGAGAACCAGTGCTGCCAAGAGCATGCCCGATCAACGATGCGACCAATTTTGGGCCCGAAATCGGTCGCATGTATCTATCGGACATGCTGCAAGATGTTAGTCCAGGCATGGGCAAACTCGGCCCTCCAGCTGTTACGGAACTACAAGTCCCACAATGCATTGCAGGAGTCTGACCGCCACAGTCATGACTCATAAAGGCAAATGCATTGTGGGACTTGTAGTTCCGTAACAGCTGGAGGGCCAAGTTTGCCCATGCCTGTGTTAGGCCGTCGTGGCTGATAGGGTGCGCGACGGTAACAGTAAGCAGTATCGGGACAAGCGACTAACGTGACGAAACCCCCGACACTGCCTCTAGTGTATAAATGTACCCCAATTGTGCATTAATACATTACCTGTAATGTGTCACCCACTGCACGACACCCATCCATTTTTGGAACCCCCTGCTCTACCGCTAGCAGTGTACAAGACGCCAGCGTGTGTGACATCACACACGTGCCACGTGTTTACGCCGGCAGCATGAACAGCGCTAATGGAAGAGATAGGGATCCCGAAGACAGATGGGCGCCACACGGTGGCCGATACAGGACAGGTAATGTATAAATGCACACATGGGGGGGGGGGGCACATTAATTTATTCATTTTTTACGAACTCAGCTCAGCCTTGCCCTTGCCAGACCTGATCACGGGCTTCATTGAGACACTCCTTGTGTCTGGCCCTTTAGTTTGCATCATAGTTCGCATGCCAACTATTCTTTATTTAATAAAATGATAAACAGAAAGCCAAACAAAAATATAACGTCAAAAAACAAACAAAACACTCCTAATAGCCGCTCCCTCCCCCACCCCCCTAACTCACATTCTCCTGTCCAGTTGGGTCACTCATAGCCCGACCATCTCTCTCATCCGCCAATCCTACTCAACCATTTAATCCCTACTTACTCCCAATCATACATTCATTCATGTATCAGCCTGCTCGTCACCTCTCTTTCCTCCTGATACTCCCCCCTTCAATAGATCCAACCAGAGAGCTTTTAACTTTTTTTATTTGGCCTTCTTCCTTTAAGGCAGGGGTCAGGAACTGTTTTGGCTGAGAGAGCCATAAATGCCACAAATTTTAAAATGTAATTCCCTGAGAGCCATACAATATGTTTCAAACTGGGACAGTAGGGGTCACATCCCTGTTGCCATGGTGATGGGTATACAGTTGATCTGCTGGGCAGCAGAAGTGTCGTATAAGTCTTCAGCTTCTCTTGGGTTTTAGCAACATCAGCAATTTTCCCGAGAGCCAGACAGGAGAAATACTGAGTAACAGCTTGTACAATTAGCTAGCTGACTTGGGGGTTCATTCACTTTGTAGGACGAGATCCCCGCACTTTGGCCCAATAGGCTGCCTGTCAAGTGACAGACAGCCTTTTGGGCCAATCAAAGTGCGGGGATCTCGTTCTACAAAGTCACTGGACCTGACAGGGTCCAGAGTGGGACAATTGGAGCAGCTGTTAGTTTTGAGGTAGTGCAAGTAAGTTAGTGGTGAATGTTACAGCAGTAGCATGCCTACTTTGAAAATTTTACTTGTGCTGCCACACTAAGCTGCGCTGCTGCAGTGTAGCTTAGTGAATCAACTCCTAACTGTGAGCCAGATGTAGCCATCAAAAGAGCCACATCTGGCTCCCGAGCCATAGGTTCCCTACCCCTGCTTTAAGGGCTCCATCTCTTCCCCATCAATTTCCTCCCAAAAGTGGCACATCCCTGCAAACCGGGCTGGCAAATCAATTGGGTCCTTTTCCTTCCATCTTTTAGCTAATATAGAACGTTCAACCTGGCTGCCAATTTCTCTCAGTTCTCTTATTTGTTTATTCTGTTCTTTTTCTACAACCCCAAGCATAGCTTCAAGTCGTGAGATATGTACATTCTTTTGCAGATATCTAGTCCAGAACCCAGCCATCTCTTGCCAAAACCTGATCACTTGTGGGCAGCTCCATCACATATGGGTCTCATAACCTTCCCCCTGATCACACCTCCAGCACCTATCCTCTCCATCCCTAGTGAATTTAGCCATCCTCGCCGGGGTATGGGGGGCACATTTATACACTAGGGGGGCAGCAGCAGATGCGGCATACTTAGCTGATTCCCAAGGAATTCATGCTGAAATCATTCGGAATCGGTCTGCGGTGTAAGGGCAGCTGAGGGTTGCAAAAACGCTACATTTAAACACTTCTTAAAACACTTTTGCCTAAGGTTTTTTCAAACTCAAGCTTCTAATTTTCAACACATCAATGACGTTTCCGTGAATACGCTTCGGGGGGATATTATTTTACACTTGGGAGGACAGCAGTTGGGGCCTATTGCGTATGCCGGTTGCTGCGACATTGAACACCATTATGACCGCGCACCCCGTCGAGCATTTTCGACTGAGATTTTTCAGTATTCCTGATTCGATTCATTTGACCGATTTTGATCTAAAATCATTTGACTCGTCGATCAGGCAGACATGTTGCAGCACTGTTAAATTTTTTCGAATGGTCGATTGGGCTACAAAATCGCTAGATATATGGCCACCATAAAACACTCTCTCCTAAGGTTTTTTTCAACCTGAAGCATCTAATTTTCAACACATCAATGAAGTTTCCGCGATTTCACGATGTGTGTATGGATGTGCAATTAAGCCAACAATGCTTTGCAATGTGGCTTTTTAAGATCCCTGAAGACTCCAGCGCAAAGTATCGCAATGGTTGAAACTCTCGTTCACGCCCGCCGTGTGCCGTCATGTGACATTGCGTGTTCCCTCAGGTAGGACGATGGATCGGGACACGCTCATTCATGGGGGTCTTTGATCCATCCCCCACTGAATACAGATGTTTAAGTGTACCAGAGACTAGTGCTGCTCAAATCCGGATCTGGGAAAAACCCGGATAGTTGCTAACCGCATATCTCCCAGTAAACTTGAGCTGGCTGGGCGGGGGGGGGGGGGGGAGGGTCAAGCTTACCTGTCTGACGTCTTCTTCGTCCGTCACTGGCGCCTACCACGATGCGGTCCACGTGGTGGTCACATGACTACAAACACTTCCTCCTTCCGGGTTGAGGAAGGAAGTGTTTGTAGTCACGTGATGCGCGTGGAACACATCATGGGAAGTGCCAGGAATGGACGAAGAAGATGTCAGACAGGTAAACTTGACCCACCCCGCACAGATATCCAGGGAGCAACTATCCGGGTTTCTTTCTCCCGGATCCAGGTTTGAGCATCACTACCAGAGACCATTTGGAATAAAAGTTTTATATGTACCTGGGGCTTCTTCCAGCCCCATGCGCATGGATCCCTCCCATGCCGCCGTCCTCAGTCTTCTGTATCACCAGTACCGGGTTCCGTAACTTCCTCCAGTCGCAGCCAGTCTGCGCAAGAGAAGTGCGCCCTCTACGTATCTCTCCAGCAGCAGACTGAGGACGGCGGCGTGGGAGTGATCCGTGCGCATGGGGCTGGAGGGACCTTATTCAATTCTTTTTCTCTCCTGTTTTCTCCTAGGTGAAATTGTCAATAACATGCTTTTCAAGCCACCGGAAAGCAAGCAAATACTCAGGATAATATTGACAGCACTTTTTCACCTACTTTTTGGTACTTTTCCCATTGCAGAGTGCCGAAAAGCTATTTTAAATAGGAGATGAAAAATATCTCCTAGGAGAAAACTCAGGAGAAAAGGTAAATTGAATAAGAGCCCTGATGTTTCTGACTGAAGTGCGACTGAATTAGCCACATGCTTGTTTCAGGGGTGCGAGTCGGACACTACTGCAGTCAAAGAGATCAGCAGGATAGCAACTGGTATTATTTAAAAAGAAGTAATATGGCATGGCATTCACCATATCCCTCTCACTTCAGATGTCCCTTTAAAGTGGACATAAAAACATATTTCCATTTTGTATGGAAACTCTTTTTGTTACAGTAACAGATGTCTTATTAACAAAGGTATGCTTTAGTTAATTGAGCCTACGTTTTTCAATGTGCACCAAAATGTCTACTAATTTCAGTTGCACAACAGAACTCACAGCTATACACGGACAAGTGTAAGGAAGAAACGGATGTGAGGATCATGGAACTCTACCTTGGGGTATTTTAGGCGTTGGCGGCACCTCGATCTGTCTAGAACAGCAGTCTAAGAACAACTCATGGGTTATGTCGATAAGATCAGTGTAAGTAGGAACACGTATTGGCGTCTTCTTGAAGATTTCCAACTCTCTTATGGGCTGACCTACTATTACGGGAGTAACCTCAAAGGACTCATCTATTGTTGTTGTTGTTATTACATCTGTCGGTGGATTTGATTGTATCAGGTAGACTGGATGAGGAACTTGTCGTGAGTGTTCCGTGGATATCTTTTGGTTGATGTACCGTAAGGCTTCTCCCGTGTTGGTAGCGTTCCCACCTGTGTACCTCAGTTCTCTGATCTTATGAATAATATCCTGTTTGCCTTCTCTTCTGTTGAAGGTATATTCCGTTGTTATGGTGTAAGAATACACAATGATGGTGACATAGATGATTTCTTCACTCGAGATAATCTCCCCGACCACCTTCTCTAGGAACTTCGTTGTCTCCATAAAATTGGTTTTACCGACTTTATCAGAATCTTCAACCAGAATTGTAATGACTTTACTAGGAGGCAGGTTTATGGTGGGCATTACTGTCCGTCGTAACGCAGCTGCTGTAGTGGTGGGACTGGTGGTTTTTACTGTTGGTTCGGGTACCAAGTCACACAAATAGTCGATAATCTCTTCTTTGTAGCTAGGAAGGTCTTCAACGTTGGCCACCATAAACGGCTTGTTGTAAGATGATTTACTTTGAATTAGTTTGATGACCTTCATGCTGACATCAGGCCCTATTGCAATCGGGATCACAGTGATTTTTTGTTTTTCCACCGTCTTCATAAAGCGATCCAATGAACTTTCGTTTTCACTAGCCGTCAGTAAGACGATCATTTTTGGAGCGTTCTGCCTCGGAGCATCGCGAAAGCCATACTGAAGAGCGTACTTAAAGGCTTCCGTCATCGAAGCTGTCGGAGTGGCAGAGTACTGCATATTCCTCACTTTGGAAATCATGTCATTGAGTTTAATTCTATCCTTTAGGAGAAATAATTTCCGAGTGGACGTCGAAAAATACTGCACAACAGACACCCGGATCCGTTTTTGAGAGATCCTGATTTTTTCCAGAATGCTTGCTATGAAATCCTTCACGATTTTAAATCCAGACTGAGATAATTTTGTGGAACCGTCTACCAGGAAAACCAAGTCCATGGCTTTCTCACAGGTGTAAGTTCCCGGTACCACTGTGGGCTCCTCCTCCTCCTCTGGTTCTGGAGTTGTGGGCACCAACAAAGCGGGAGTTGGGGTGATTTGCTCTATCTCACAAGGGCTACAATGCAAAGTCTGTTCTTCACAATGGCTAAATAGAGAGAAAATGATAAGAATTAATAGTGTAACATCTGAAAGTAGCTTTGAACCATACAATCAAAAAGAAAATACAATAGTACAAAAATACGACACAAGTGCCCAATAGCAATTTCCACTCACAGGACACAACACTAATTTTTACCAATATTTACTTGAACAATGAATCCTGTTCTAACACAAGCCGTCTCTCTACAGATGCCAAACCGAAGACCCTCCCCCCCCCCATTTGCTCAGTACTAGTGATGATTGTAACGAGCTAATAACGATTACGCTAAATTTTGCATCAATTGTCGCATTTATGCCTATACATAATTACAGTTTGAAAATTCAATTGATTTCGCAGTCATTCGTAATTTCGCGTAAAATTTGGTTTCATTTTCATGTAATGTCATGCCGACTTTAGCAGTTAATAGCAAGGCCCCCATGCATGCTATTGTTACTAAAATTACAAAGAAATGCTACAAAGAAAACGCTGAAAAATATCATTTTGAAAAAAACATTTCCTTGTCATTTAAAAAATGCAAAGGTCTTTTTGAAACATTCTTTTTTTTTTTACTTGTACCCACTGATCTGCTTAAGATGATATGGAGCAATTTGTGTGTCAATAGCATGTATGGGGACTTTGCTATTAACTGCCAAAGTCAGCACAAAATTAAGTGAAATTATGTGTAAAGTACGTGGAAAATTATGCGAAATTATGAAATACTACTATTACATACAAAATTCATTACAATTGTCTCTGAAATTTTGCATTACGAGCTACGATGCGTAAATGTGAATTTCAAAGCGAAATTTCGGCCCACCACTGTTCAGTACGGAGCCGACCGTCTTTGGAAGTACTTGGGGACACAAGTGCTTCTGAAGCCTTCTAAGGACTCCCAAAGGAATATTCGACTAGTTGGTCAAATAACTTGGAAGGCTCTATGGGATTTACAGCCTTCCCTCTATAGGTGACCATCTAACTTTTTCAGGTAGCTTTAGCTTAACTTTAAAGTGAACCTTAAGCCAGGAAAAAAAAATGCGTTTTACTCACCTGGGGCTTCTACCAGCCCCCTGCACCAGTCCTGTGTTCTCTCAGCCACTCACTAATCCTCTGGTCCCCCGCTGCCAGCTAGTTTCATTTTTGCCAACAGGCCCGTTAGGACTGGCCACGCGTAGCTTTTTCCACATTCCCGACTGCAATTGGCGTTATTGCGGGCCACAACGCGTACAAAAATTTTACATATTTTTTACAGTCGGGAATGCGGAAAAAGCTACGCATGGCCAGTCCTGACGGGCCTGTTGGCAAAAACCAAACTAGCTGGCAGCGGGGGACCAGAGGATTAGTGAGTGGCTGCGAGGGCACAGGACTGCTGCAGGGGGCTGGTAGAAGCCTCAGGTGAGTAAAACTAATTATTTTTTTTCTGGCTTAAGTGTCCCTTTAAGGAGATTTAATTAATAGAGTCATATTCCATTGGGCAGCACAGTGGCATAGTGGTTAGCACTTTTGCCTTGCAGTGCTGGGACCCTGGTTAGAATCCCAGCAAGGGCACTATCTGCACAGAGTTTGTATGTTCTCCCTGTGTCTGTGTGGTTTTCCTCCAGGTACTCAGGTTTCCTCCCACATCCCAAAAACATACAGATATGTTAATTGGCTTCCCCCTAAAAAAAATGGTCTTAGACTACAATACATACACTGCACGATACATACATAGACATGTGACTATGGTAGTGACTAGATTGTAAGCTCCTGAGGGACAGTTAAGTGACAAGACAATATACTCTGTAAAGCACTGCCGAAGATATTGGCGCTATATAAATATTGAATAATAATAATAATAATAAACAACTTGTCAGTGCTAAGCCCTGATGACAGTTTTATTATCTGTGGGCATTACTATGGAGGACTGTATCCAGCACATCCTGCATACAGAAACAGTCCTCACTGGCTATAATCCTGTTACTGAAATGTCTTCAGAACCACAGAATGCAGATATATAGCATCAAAATAGTGTGTAAATAAGTCATCAGCTGCAGCTGTGCTGCGTTTCTGCTTCACACAGTTCTAAAGTAGACAGTCAAAATTACAGCCAGAAGGAGCTCATTCTGAATGGTGGGTGTAAGCATCCAAGAATAGGGATAAAGTAAGGGTCCTTCTCTTTAGAACCTTTCTCTGTTGTTGAAAGCTCTCTCACCAGTTCTCATATGATCTGTGTGAAAGCAGTGTGTGTGGGCCGAGCAAAAACGAACAGTAATCATTGCTGTGTGAATAATGACTGGGAGGTGGCACCTATCTACATGGTAAAGTCCTGATATGGTAGCAGACTCGTGAAGCAGGGCTCTGATACACTTACATAAAGCATTTCCTTCGATTGCAGAGAATATTTATTGCTTTATTGTCCCCACACCAGCTGAAGAATAAACACATCTTGTGTATCAGAGCTGACTCCCCCAAGTAAACAGTGACTTCCTGTGGAAAAGGTCTGACAGAACACTATGTTTTTAGTTTGGCTTAAAAAACAAAAGGGGTATTCCGCAGCACTCCTTGTGTTTGTACTTTCATGCGAAGGGCGCATCTGGCGCAGGTGAATCCGTCACACCTCCCTCCATAAGTGTGGGGGTGGAGCTTGGCATTCCCAGAATGCCCTGTTCTGAGCAACCAACTCATTCTGCTTTGTAGGATTCACTGAAGCAAGAAAGACCACCTGGTTCTGTGTTGACTACAGGAGACAGAATGTCTTCTAAATACAGCATCTCCTCATCTCAGGAGAGGTGCTATAGGGGAATTGCCTTAAGGCTTGTAGGTCCCCGTCAGGGCCGAGGCATAGGCTGGAGAGGCTCCAGCCTCAGGGCGCAGTGTAGGAGGGGGCGCACAATTCATTCAGCTGTCATTCCTAATTGTGTATGAAGCAGAAAGAAATAAGAAAAGGGGATACATGGCAGTGACTGCAAGCCAGATAACTAGAGATTAAAGTGTGTTGGGGGGCCTGGGAAGCCTCTTAAGTCTAATAGCAATCAGTGTGTGATGGCTGGGGTGGGAGGGATGGAGGGGCGCATTTTGGTGTCTCAGCCTTGGGTGCTGGAGGACCTTGTCCCGCCTCTGGTCCCCGTATCCACTCTTTGGACTGCTAAATTGGTTTGCCATGGCGTTCGCAGCCTAGGCATGTTTGCCTAGGGGTGCTCAGCACTGTGTGGCTGTACTGCAAGTACGCGATTACGGCCGCGCCCACCCAGTAAGTTGGAGCCACTCATGCATGAGCATCTCTGTACTACTGCGCAGGCACCGCCACGCTTGTGCCAGAACAGGAGCACATCTGTTGGAGGGTCCACGAGAGGCAACGGGGGACTGGAGGACAGTGAGGGAAGCCTCATTAGGATCTGCAGACTTCCCTCTCCTTAGCTAAGCATGTGTTTCTTTTTAAAGACAAAATTTCCGCCTAACAGATGCTGCTTAAAGAGACTCTGTAACAAAATGTTCATCCTTGTTTCTTCTGTCCTATAAGTTCCTATACCTGTTCCAATGTGCCCTGTCTTACTGCAGCCTTTCCTAGTTGCACAGTGGCTGTATTATCTCTGTTATTAGATCTAATCTTCTCTCCTCTGATGGCTCTGTCGGGCTGAAGCAGTCAGGCTGGAATGTGCTGTGCTGCTTGTGATTGGATATAAGCTATACACACCCTCTCCAGGCCCCCTGCATACTCTGTATGACTCACACACTGAGCTACTCTCAGCCTATCACTTGCTATGTCTTTTGTTTGTAAACACTTCTTAAAAATGGCAATTACAAACCAGGATTGCAGCAGGGAGTGGCAGAAACAGCACAGAGGGGCCCAGGAGAACATAATGAATAGAATGGTATGCTTTTTATTGTAAGAATTTTACAGTACAGATTCTCCTTACCATTGTGTAGACAACCGAGGATGTGAAAACAAGTTAAGAATGTAGCAAGGATGGAACAGAGGTGCCAATAACAGGATAAAACTGTTAAAAAACGTTTAAAAGAGGAGGTAGTGGTGGACTTACCTCCCCAGTAAGTAGACACCGAATTGGTTGTTTTAATAGTCAACAATGACATTTATTTATACACTCCACAATGCAACGCGTTTTCGCCGCATCAAACTCGCTTCATGAGGCAATAACGGGAGCAATAACTAGTACTGGTCAGTGTAGTAGCCAATCGCTTCTGCACTGACCAGTACTAGTTATTGCTCCCACTATTGCCTGATGAAGTGGGTTTGTGCCTGCGAAACGCGTTGTATTGCCAGGCAGCTCAGTCTCCTGTTTTAACGGTTTTATCCTGTTATTGGCACCTCTGTTCCATCCTTGAGTCCACCCTCAGTGGAGAGGTTTTACCCCTGGTCTCCTATCTACAGAGAGCGACCTCTTAACCCAAGTGGACGCAGGTCCTAATGCTCCCCACCCACCTATACAGTGGTTGCCTTTGAGGCACTTTGAGACACTTGTGCGTATAACAGAACACATTTTGTCTTTCTCCACAACCAGGTTATACTACATAGATACCGCACTTTATTGGGCTCTCGGGGTCTCTTTTTGTTTTCCTCCTACAAGTTAAGAAAGTTTGTGAAACTTGCTTCACTATTCACAATGTTTTCAAAAGTAGAATTGTCATTTTCAGTAGTATTCAAAAGAAAATTACAAGTACGTAGGCCGAGAATAATGGCAATGACCGTTGAACTGGAGGATGAGATTTTAATTCAGTAGGTCTTGGATTTCCCATTCAAAGAAAGATCTAGTTGATATATTACCACTGCTGACAGCTTCTTGGGTCATCTTGGTTCCGGAAAATCATTTTCCCATGTGGAATATGACGCCCATCGACCACGCACATGCGACAGTCTTTGGGGTCGATACACGACTCTGTCTCCTCATCCAGGATTTTACCTGAGGGGAAAAAATATGTTGGTGAGTGAAAAAGATATATGTGCAATGTAAGTCTATGAAGACTAAGTCTATGGAAACTTTCATACCGACGCGGTACGATGCGATGCAACGGAAGTGGCGTTTTCAGCGCGTCCCCAACGTGGGACAAATCAACATTACCGTGGTGTTGCGTTGCGCATGCACAGAAGCATATTTATACAATACGCTTCCGTGCACTTCTGTATTTCCGAAACAGGAAGTGAGTGCAAGCGAGCGTCACTTCCTGTTTGGCTGTCAGCCAGAAGAGGGTTACTGTGTACTAACACGGTAATCCCGAAGGCTTGTTTTTGGCGGTGCGGCCCGGGGGGTTAAGGCTAAAACCTGTTAGCAAGTCTTAAACAGGCCTCAAGGACATCTGAAGTGCGAGGGATATGGAAGCTGCCATATTTATTTTCTTTTAAACAATACCAGTTGCCGGGCTGTCCTGTTGATGTTTCATGCACCAGAAGTGTCTGAATCTGAGGCCTGAAACTAGCATGTGGCAAATTTAGTCAAACATTTGATCTGCATACTTGTTCAGGGTCTAAGGCTAAAAGTATTAGAGACAAATAATCAGCAGAATAGCCAGGCAACATGTATTGCTTAAAAGGAAATGAAATATGGCAGCCTTCATATCCCTCTCGCTACGGGTGCAATTTAACAGGACTGTGGTGTGAGCAAAACTTGCTGATAATTGGAATGCAGAGGGGAGTCACATGATCGGTAATGCAACCACTAGGAACATTCAGGGTGCAGGGGTGGGACCTTTACTTCAAAAAAGCAGAAGCAGATTGATTAGTCATTTTCAGAACAACTTAGTGGACAGATACTGAACAGGCAGTCCACTTCTTAAAACCACTCGTTACAACATATTATACATACAAAGTTGTCTAAATGTACTATACTGTTTTTTGCTTATAATATATTTTGTTGTTACAGGTTACAGTATTTGTATAAACTGTTGTACGGTACAGTAGTTAGAAAGTAGCAGTAAAAAAAATTAAAAGCACATTAAAAACAAGCAAGAAACATTCCTATATGTATCACAGGACTCCCTGTATATGGACCAATAGTGATACTCAGATGGAATATAAGCCATACTCAAGATTATTTGCATGTTTTTGGTTTGGTTTTTTTTTTTGTTTGGTTTTTTTTCTTTTTAAAAGACTTTTATTGATCCAAATCAATTACAAAATTGTGATAAATTCAGATATCCTGAGACCGGGGCTCCTGTTCATTATTGCTCCAAGAATCCAGCATAGTGGATGGGCTTGTCTGGCGTATATTAAAACAAGCAAGAATTTTGAGACATAAAGACCTTGCAAAGACTTTGATGGCTCAGAATAAAATAGAAGAATCATTAAACCTAAATATAATACTGTTGGTCACCCACAGAGTCCACCTTAAAGGGAACCAGAGACGAGGGGATACTTAAAAATTAAAAAAAAGAGTTTATACATACCTGGGGCTTCCTCCAGCTCCATAAGCCTGAATCGCTCCCACACCGCTATCCTCCGCTGCCTCTATCGCCGGTACCGGGTCCCGTCACTTCCGCCGGACGCGACCAGTTGTACGCATGCCCAGGGGCTCCCTCTGGCTCTGTACGCATGCGCCTGCGCAGTACGGAGGGAGCGCACTGCGCTTGCGTCGACTGGCTTGACTGGCCGAAATTACTGGACCCGGTACCGGCGGACAGAGGCAGCGGAGGATGGCGGCGTGGGAGCGATCCAGGCTTATGGGGCTGGAGGAAGCCCCAGTTATGTATAAATCTATTTATTCTTCATCTCTGGTTCTCTTTAAAACCTTTGGAGACAGAGCCTTCTGTCATGCTGCTCTTACACTTTGGAACTACATGCCTCACCCAATAAGGACATCTCCATCCCTGGAAGCATTTAAAGAGGAGCTGTCAGCCATACTATCTCAGAAAAAAACACATACATAAGTAAATAAATACTTGCTCTACTTACATAACATATGTACAGGTAGTCCTCGGTTTAGGAACGAGATAGGGACTGTCGGCTCGTTCTTAACCTGAATCCGTCTTTAAGTCGGAACTACCTGTTCTGCTGACATTTTTAATGCAGCGGAAGGTAAATAGAAGACATCTCACCTGTTCCATGGCTGTAGAAGGTCCCAGCATGCTGCCTGGAAGCTGCGTCCACTGTCCTCCCGGCGGCTTCACATGCGTCGCATAATGACGCATTAGCAGGCGCCGCCACTAGGGGGCTTCTACTGATTGCGTCATTATGCGACGTATGTGAAGCCGCCGGGAGGACAGTGGACGGAGTGTGAAGACGGGCCGCGCAGCTTCCAGGCAGCACGCTGGGACCTTCTACAGCTTGGAACAGGTGAGATGTCCTTTATCTACCTTCCGCTGAGCCAACTCTGCATTAAAAATGGCAGCAGAACAGGTAGTCCCCAGCGGCGTGACGTCATCACGGCGGGTTGGCGGGCGTTCGTATCGGCGGGTCGTTCGTAAGTCGGGCGTTCGTAAACCCGGGGACTACCTGTATTGCACTGTCCACATTTTGATTTGAGTGATTTTTCTACAGTGAATAAAGAGAAAATTCTTCTTAGCATTTCCCATTTTAAGTGTGCCTATTTTGAAGCCAATTCTGATGTAATTTCCTCCATTACTCTCCTCTGTCTGATTTTCCCACCCTTCATTATAGAAAGTGCATTGTCTCAACTTGAGAAATATTGGCCAATCAGAGAGGAACAGATGTGTGGGAGGGGAAAACAGGAGGGAAAGAGACTTCAGCCAGTGAGGCTGCATTAGTTAAGTCTGAGGGGAAGTAGAGAAGCAAAAAATGACAACCCAGCATGCCCTGCAACTTTCTTTGTGTGTACCAAATAAGAGTCACAGACTAACCAGCAAGCTCATGGTGAACCAGAACTCATTGGAGTGTGTAAGGGGCTACAATGGTCCTAAAAGCCCCCTTACTAAAATGCTATGGAAAACAAAAGTTTGCTTTCTTAGAACAGAAAGGATTTGCGATAATTCAGGTTGGAGTGAGCTCCGAGATGTCTCCCAGTGCATCACTGCTGAATATATGCAAATTAACCATTGTTGCCCTTAGAAGCTAAACACACCTCCAATCCGCTGGAATGCAATGATGTGTCAGCTTGTTAATTTGTACAGAGCCATAATAATCCAACATGCATGCATACAGACTGTTTCGGAAAAGGCTGTATGCAGATAGGATTAGTGTGGCTCTGTACAAATTAACAAGCTGACACATCATTGCATTCCAGCGGTTCTGGTCTCGTTCGAGCGGCCTTTCCATGTCAGTTCACGGAGGGTGTCTCCGTGAACAGTCTGCGAGCCGCCGATCGCGGCTCGCAGGCTAAATGTAAACACGCGGGGAAGAAATCCCAACTGTTTACATCATACAGCGCTGCTGTGAAGGAGATCGGCCTCTGATTGGCTGGGGATCGCCGGCATCTGATAGGCTGAAGCCTATCAGAGGCGACGCAGGACGCATCGCCATCCTGTGCCGCCCAGGGGACGGAGGGGAGGGAGGTAAGCACAAGGGGGCCCAATATCGCTGCGGAGGGGGGCTTTGAGGAGCCCCCCCGCTACACGCAGCAACCCGCGGCGATCAGACCCTAGCTGCAGGACATTCCCCTAGTGGGGAAAAAAGGGGGGAAGTCTGGTCGCCCTGGCTATTATACGATCTGTGCTGTGGGCTGGATAGCCCACGCAGCACAGATCTGACCAGCATAGCCTGGTCCTTAAAGAGAACCAGAGATGAAGCAACCTCATGTATTTTACCTTATAAATCAGTGGGAACATGACAGTAAACACCTAATCTGCTCTTTGTTACATTGTTCTCTGTTTAATTTGCCTGTTATCACCTCTAAGATAAGAATCCCGACTAAGCAGTCGGTCTGGCTTTGCTACAGAATAATTATAGCTGAGACTGTGTTCTCTTTGGTGTCTTCAAGTCCAAGCCTGCCCCCTGCTGGCTTTGCTCAGGAATCATTATAGCTGAGTCATTATAGCAAAGCCAGACTCAATGCTCAGTCCGGGATTCTTATCTTAGCTAGATAACAGACACTTTTAGCAGTGAGGATGGAACAGAGAACAGGGTAAATGTTTTCTCTAATGTTCCCACTGATTTCTATGGTAAAATACACAAGGGTGCTTCGTCTCTGGTTCACTTTAAGTAGTTAAGCCTCGGGGAGCAACAGTTGAAATGGGGGGAGACAACTTGGGGGGCTCTACAGGCTCTGGGCCCATGGGGCAATTGCTCCCTTTTCCTCTAAGGTAGTGCCGGCCCTGACATCTCAAGCTCACTCCAACCTGAATTATCTCAAATTATTTCTGTTTCAGGAAAGCAAACTTTTGTTTTTCTTAACATCTTAGTAAGGGGGCTTTTAGGACCATTGTAGTCCCTTACGCACTCCAATGAGTTCTGGGTCACCATGAGCTTGCTGGTTAGTCTGTACCTCTCGGATTCACAAGCCCTACTCCATAGAGCCAAATTAATCCATGCCATGCACTGATGAGGATCAAACAATCCGAAACAGTCTGTATGCATGTTGGATTATTATGGCTCTGTACAAATTAACACATCCTTGCATTCCAGCGGTTCTGGAGGTGTGTTTAGCTTCTAAGGGCAACAATGGCTAATTTGCATATATTCAGAAGTGATGCATTGTGGGAGAAATCTCGAGCTCACTCCAACCTGAATTATCGCAAATTCTTTCTGTTCTAATGCTGGGCACACACGGATGGATTGCTTCTTATCAATCGAGCCGCTGATGGCTCGATTGATAATTTCCAACGTGTCCGATACCCCACCGGCGCATAATTGCATCCGTGTATGCCCAGCATAAAAAAAGCAAACTTTTGTTTTCCAAATAAGAGTCAAGTAAACTGGGGAATGATCATTGATCAACAAGAAAAGTAATAGAGATTTTAACTTTTGGATTGCCTGGTTAGCATCCTTATTACTTGTTTACCAGATAAAAATAAAGAATTGATTTTTGATTTTATGCCCGACAGTTATTCTTTAAAGCCAATGGGTACCGGATTAAAAAAGAAAAAGTCAGATACTCACCTAAGGAGAGGGAAGGCTCGGTCCTAATGAGCCTTCCCTCTCCTCTCCCGGTGCCCTCGGTGCTGCGCTGGCTCCCCCGTTCGTGGCTCCCGAAGGCTTCCGAAAGCTCCCGAAGGCATGCGGAAGTGGCAGTATTTGACCGAACTGGTGGAATACTGCCACGGGGGATCCTGCGCGGGACCGGGCACCGGGAGAGGAGAGGGAAGGCTCATTAGGACCGAGCCTTCCCTCTCCTTAGGTGAGTATCTGACTTTTTCTTTTTTAATCCGGTAAACATTCACTTTAAGTCCTAACTGAAAAGCCACATGTTTAGTCTGGCATGGCATTTATAAACACCTATTTCTTCTGTAACACAGCTCAGCCTGCAACCCTGTATTAATCTGAGCCATATCTATGCACTTTGAGACCTATAGGAGAAAAGCACTTTGCAAATGTTATTGTATCTTATTGTACTTTCAGGTCAATTTAGTGGTAAAAAATACCAAGATTTTACTACAGCTTACAGGGAGGATTGGGTTAGGCATTAGGTGGGGGGTTGGGGTCAGTTAGGCACTAACAGGGGATTGGGGTTAGGTTAGGTAGGGAGATTCAGTTTAGGCACTAAAGTGGGAGGACGGTGGTTAGAGTTAGATAGCAGGTGGAGTTTGGTTTAGGCACTAACATGGGGGTTAGAGTTAGGAATTAAGTGGGGGGAGGTCGGTTTAAATAGTAACAGAAGGGGTTCAAGTGAGAATGGGTGCCAGAGACTGCATAGTAAAATATTGGTAAGCTAAATTACCGGTATTTTACTAGTAGCAGCACCCCTGGCGCCCAAATCCAGCAGTTCCGCTGCAATACGAACGTTAACCAATCCAGTCTGACTCACACGGTGTTAAATTCGGGCACTCTGTGTACTGAGCTGCCAGAATTTATTTTTAGTTTTGAGCCTGTAGTCAAAGCAAGCTATGCAGGCAGGGCTTGTGGTACTGTTTGGCTTGCATCATCCTGCCTGCAGGCTGTGAGGGGGCGGGGCATAGACACAGATCTCAGGGAACATTGCAGCCTGGCACTATGGCAGTCTGTAAAACAGGAAGTACTGGTGAAGGAAGTCTAGATCAGATATTTTACTTTTTCTTTCTCAATTGTGGCATTTCTACACACATAAAAACACCGGAGCAGGGAAACGTTTGGACCTGGCCTTGAGCCTCGAAAACAATCTTTCGCAATAAGCGATAGAACTCAGGGGATCCCTTTACTGAATGCACCGCGGGGTTTGTTTGTTTTTTCTCTAAATGGAGCGGTATGTGGTTGCCATAAATGTGCTCACTTAAAATATGAAAATGGATAAATGTGCAAGTTCTCCCGTTCACATTATTAAAAAAAAAAAAAAGTTTAAATAGTAAAAATATGCGTAGAAAAAAAAAAAAAGGAAAAAGTTAGATAAGCAGTAAAAGCATTCCTTCCCCACCCTATAAAACGTTATTTGCAAATACTTATAGATGTTGGGATTGGTGTTTAGAAGTCTCGGCCAGATTTAATTTATCCGTTCTATTAAACAACCATCTGTTCGGCTGTTACAAATTATATCATACGGTTTCCTTCATGCCGTCGCTGATAATGGGCCCGCTTTCCGAGCGTGCGGCTTCCGCGGCATTCCCAATGTTACAGATTCTTATCTCAGATGTTCCGCCGCATGACAACGAACGGGGAAGTCATCGGCAAGCTGCATCGAAAGGCCGACTCCGACGAGGAAAAACCTAATCGCGATCGGAATGATAAGTGGCTAGAAGCAACGCGCCGAACAGAATTCCTGATTCTCGGGCCAAATACGCTTGGCAAACCGTGCTACAGCTCACTCCCTCTCCTCTCTGGGTGCAGCCAGTGGGTGGGTCAGTGAAATGGGATCATGTGGTACACAATAGATGCCAATAAAAATGCTTTGGGGGAGGTATGGTGAGGAGCAGGGAGAAGGATGATGGACTTTTGGGCTTTTTAGGTTTTGGGGGGAGATAGAATAGAATTATGCACTAGGCAAGCGGTGTTGGGCATAAAGTGTACCAGAGATGGATTAAACTGAAGATTTGATACTTACTCGGGGCTTCCTCTAGCCCCATGAGCACATGTGAGTCCCACGCCGTCCTCCCACAGTCTGATGTTCAGCCGTGCGCATGCACGGGAGGTCCCACACATGCACGGGAGGTCCCACACATGCACGGGAGGTCCCACACATGCGCAGTAGATCCAGACTGACACGACTGAGCCAGTTACCGGGGCTGATTGCGGTTGCACAGCACGTGCTTATGGGGCTAGAGGAAACTCTGGGTAAGTATCAAATCTTTAGATTAATCAGTCTCTGGTTTTCCTTTAAAGGACCACTGAAGCATGAGGGATAAATATGGAGGCTGCCATATCTATTTATATTCTTTTCAACAATACCAGTTGCCATGTTGCCCTGCTGATCTGTTTGGCTGCAGTAGTGTCTGAATCACACCAGAAACAAGCATGCAGGTAATCTTGTCAGAACTGATAATGATGTCAGAATCATCTGATCTGCTGCATGCTTGTTCAGGGGCTATGGCTAAAAGTATTAGAGGCAGAGGATCAGGAAGACAACCAGGCAACTAGCATTGCTTAAAAGGAAATAAATATTGCAGCCTCCATATCCCTCTCGCTTCAGTTGTCCTTGGGGGTCGTGTAAAGCAGAGCGGGATCATCCACCAGGCAACCTAGGCAGGTGCTTGGGGCCTAGTTGGTGTCAAGGGGCCTACCTGCCGCCTTCTTTGACCTCTCTCCACTTCAGCTTACCAAAAGAACTCCAAGGGGGCCCCAAAATCTACTACCTTGCCTAGGGCCTCATTACACCTTAATCCCTCTGTGGTGTAAAGGGAGGGTAAAATTGTAACATGCATTGTGAAGATCATGAAGACAAAAAGGGGACAAACAACGGGAGCGCAATATGGTGCAGTTATGCAGTATGTTGTATTAAAGGGAACCAGAGACGAAGCACCCTCATGTATTTTACCATATATATCAGTGGGGACATTAGAGAAAACACCTACCCTGCTCTCTGTTTCATTCTGCACAGCACAGCTTGCTTCTAATCAGCCCTGATAACATCCCTGACTGAGCATTCAGTCTGGCTTTGCTATAATGACTCAGCTATAATGATTCCTGAGCAGAGCCACAAGGGGGCAGGCTTGGACTTGAAAAGACATCATAGAACACAGACTCAGCTATAAATATCCTGAGCAAAGCCAGACTGAATGCTCAGTCGGGGATTTTATCAGGGCTGATTAGAAGCAAGCTGTGCAGTGCAGAATGAAACAGAGATCAGGGTAGGTGTTTCCCTTTAAGCTCCCAAAGAGCAGAAATATAATATAATTAGGTATGAAAAGTAATATTGAAATGAAGTTAATCAGGAACAACTTACTTTGAGTGATTATTTTGCTTGTAAATGTGCTGAAAAGTTATTTTTATCAATTAGGTGATAAATAAGTCATTTTGGAGAAGTTTTGTGAATAAAGCCCATTTTGTCTGCTTCCATGAAAGCAGGAAGTAGACACACTGGAGATTTATTGCATGATTTCTATCAGCTGTAACAAAGAAATGTTTTTTCTTTAAAGGTTATTATGCTGTTGCTTATCTTTTAGAGCAGAGAGGAAGTTCTGCGTTCAGGTCCGCTTCAGGCTGGGTGCAATCATAACAGAGCATGAAAGGTCGTGTTTCCTGTCATGTGCGGGTTTTTTTTGTGTGCGTTTTTTTGCTGAGTTTTTACTGCATTTTTAGTGCATTGGCGTGAGCGTTTTTTTTTCAGCAGATGAGTTTTTCAAGCGTTTGAGTGTTTTTATGCGTTTGCATTTCGTATATACAAAACGCATATGCATTTTTCATACTTTTATACGTTTTTCAATTGCATTTTATGCTAGTCACTAGGAAGACAACAGGAAGCGGAAATACATCACAAAACATAAATAAATAAAAAAAAAACAGCGTTTTTAAAAACGCACGCATACAAAACACAGATGCTTTTTTTTTTATATGCCTTTTCCCTGCGGCCCTTAGACTTCCATTAGCGGCAAAAACACTGCGTTTTACGGAACGCTTGCACTTCTGCTAAGTGTGCACCTAGCCTTAAAGTCTCTGCAACTTGGTGGTGCCCAAGACTGAGGAAATATCAGTGTCTGGGTGGAGAGCCTCTTTAACCTCCAAGCCATGCCACACTCGTGAGACGATACAGGCAGAACAGAAATGAACCACTTACCGGGTGGGCAGTGCGCCTGGCAGCCTTCCACGCACCTCAGGGGGCAGTTGGTGGGCTCTGGGTGCTGACAGGTAGCGGGGCAGGCCGGGGCACAGCTGTTGTAGCGCCATTCGCACACGTATTCCAGATCCTTCTGATTCTGCTCTTCACAACTCTGAGCTGCAGACGAGGAGCAAAACGTTTTATCTTCCCAAATAGTCTTTATTTGCTTCACAGGTTTCTTTCAACAATAACATCGCTAATAAATCAATTATCAACAATCAACAAAACTGAACGCAAAGGGGGCAAACATCATCGTATGGAAACTGTTAAATAAATATGAACTTAAAATTGAGCTCTGGACAAAACCTTTTGGTGATTGGAAATGCAAGCGAGCAGCAGGGTGTGGCTCTTGCAAACAAGATGGGCAGGAAAAACCAACCACATGGGTTGCGGAGGAGGAAGAAGAGTGCAGAGAAAGTGGCGGACATCAGACAGGTAAAGTATTTTACCTTGGGAGGGGGTAACACCAGGGGAAAGGGGTAACACCTACATTTTGGTGGGGCGGCCAGGGATTTCCATTGCATTAATCGTTTACCGCAACAAGCCATTACCGCAACACACCCGATCCAGCATGTCGACCCGAGTTTTCCTAGCATGTCCAATGGATGCATGAGACCAATTTCAGCCCGACATTGGTCAAATTGGTGATCGGGCATGCTATTGGCAGCACCGACTTTTATCAGATTCTATTATAATTATTGAATCTAATGGTCGTTCAACCGCCAAGTCTACTGAAGTATGGTCACCTTTACTCTTTTGTTGCTGAATAACAAAATCTAGCACATGTATGTTTTTCATTATATACAGGAACACTGCCTGTTGCCCACAGATAGGCTTATTGCTAGTGATGTAGCGATCATAAAATTTTTGGTTCGCGAAAGCAAATTCACTGTGGGTTCCATAGACTTTAATGGCAGGCAAACAGCCTCCGACTTTAGCGGTTAATAGCAAAGCCCCCTTACGTACAAAAACGTTTCAGGGTATGTGGAGGAGGACAGTGGGTACAAGAGGAAAGAGGTACAGTCCTGGGGCTCTGAAGGTGGGGAAGAGTCCATTGTCCATGGATTGCACAAGGGCTCTTGGGGTGAGGGGAGCTTGGCCGACCTTCTCTCCCAGAACCCCCCCCCCCCATACCATGCGGGCTGGTATAACTCAGGGTGCAAAGCCCCACACGGTTAGGGCTCCACATTCTGGCTGTCCCAGCCTGCATGGGGGACAAGGGGTTAAAGAGGCTTGGGAGGGGGGACCCCACATCATATTTTGTATATTTCCCACACTCTGAACATTAAAAAAAACAAAAACATTTATATACATGTTAATACATTATCATTTTACCACAGTAACTTTGTTACAATTTCCCGCTAACGTTTACATCGATCTCCTCAAAAAGTAGAAAGCTTCTTGTAATGGTGCTCTGCTATTAACTGCAAAAGTCGGTGGCCCTGGAAACATTTCCCACACTGAGAAAGAAAACTTTAACCACTTCCGGGTTTTGGGTGGTTTGGAGCCCACAGCACAGATCAGATAGCAGGCAGGGCGATCAGACTTCCCCCCTTTTTTCCCCACTAGGGGGATGTCCTGCTGGGGAGGTCTGATCGCCGCCGCGCTGCTGTGCCTAGCGGGGAGGGGGGGCTCCTCAAAGCCCCCCTCCGCAGCGCTATTCCTCCCTCTACCTCCTTCCCTCCCTCCCCTCTTCATTATGGGCTGCGCAGGACGGAAATGCATCCTGCGCCGCCTCAGATAGGCTTCATCCTATCAGATGCTGGCGATCCCCGGCCAATCAGAGGCTGGGGATCGCCGATCTCCTTTCCGGCGCTTCTGCGCAGATGTTCCCCGCGTGTTTACATTTACCCAGCGAGCCGCGATCGGAGGCTCGCAGGGTGTTCACGGAGACGCCCTCCGTGAACTGACATGGAACGGTCCATGGAAACCGCTTCAGTGTTCAGGGGCGTACTTATGCGTACGCGGAATCCTGAAGTGGTTAAAATAGATTTTATCAAAAACTATAAGGTCTTTTTGAAAAAAAGTTTTCCTCTTGTTCCCACTGTCCTCCTTCACATACCCTGAAAAGGTGGTGTTTCTAGCACATAAGAGGGCTCTGCTATTAACCACTAAAGTTGGCGGCTATTGATTTTAATGTAAAATGCGAACTCAAATTTTAAAAAAAATGTGCGTTAAATGGGAACGGCAAACAGCCCAAGTTTGCGGGGAACGGTTTGCCCGCAAAATGTTTGTGCCATCTCTACTTATTGCCTGAGGTTGTTCCATAGGCTCTCCTTCAGTAGACTCTTTGTAAACCAAGAGCTGTGCAGAAAAGATAAGTGCAGCCCTGGTGTGACTGGAGGTAACTTTATGAAGAATACCACCCACTGCCACTCAGCAGGGTGACTGGATATGAGTGTCTGCCTGCCATACATGCCAGCTGAGTGGCAGTCAGGGAAAGGGGTTGAGGGCAAGAAGGCAAGGAATTACAGAGCAGAAATTGTAGGTTTAGAGGAGGGGTCAAGCACAAGGGGAGGTTATATGAGGAATTTGCATGGAAGAGAGGATAATGATTGGGAAATTCGAGGGAATAAGATATATTGGAGTAGGGGCTAGGTGTGAGGAAGGGGATTTCCTGGTTAGGTAAGGTTAGGACTAGTCATCAGAAAGGAATGAATGTCAAGGGGTAGGGTTGGGCATTGGGAAGAGGAGTGAGGTTAGGGTGCCTGCATTAGGTGGATATGTTCTGGGGGAGGCGTCAGGTATTAATACAGTAGTCTCATTTACCAGAAGTAAGCAAAAAAAAAAAAAAATCGGGCGATGACACCTCCTGCAGATCTGTGGCTAGAAGCACTAGTGGTCCCAGATGTCAATGGACCGAGGACCCAGTAATGTCGCTACACATTTCGACTTTCCATGCAGCAGCGTGGCTAGAAAACGTGGCCCCATTGCAAAATTTTGATTGGGATAATTTTTTTAGAAGGTGCCTTTGTGCCACAGGTAGCCCCCATTATAGCAAGCTAGAGATACCTCCCAGTATCAGGACCCCCCCCCCCCCCCCCGCAACCATTATAGGTAGACACATTGTAAGTGACTAGAGGTAACCGCAATATGGGTAGCCAGAGGGGCCCCCAGTATAGGAAGCCAGACAAGCCCAACCCCCCTACAAAGTATAGAAAGCCTGCAATTGCTGCTATGGTGAAGTCTACACTTATGTTTCCATACTTTCCTCATCTCAGGGGGCGACAGACACAGTTGATGTGCAGTCCCCCCTTGTTAGCTGATTTTTTTGCTTACTTCTAGTAAGTGCAACTTTTAATTGTACTGAAATAATACGGGTGACCATACTTTTTGAAATATTCTATCACACTGTATGAGAAGTTTCACACTGATGACGTAAAAAGCTCTCTTGTACTTACGACACATCTGGGAAGATCTCCACTGCACGACCACTCCCTTCTGAGCGCACACATGCGCGTAGGCTGCTATCGAGTCACAGAAACATGCGCAATCCCCGATTGACTCGCAGGTGCATGTGTCGTACAGACAAATCTCATAGTATGGAATCGGGTTTACCTGTGGGGAAAAAATGGTGAGGCCTGAATGGTAACAAAGCTAAAAGTGACATTTCTGGACTAATGTTGTAGCAACAATCAAACGGTGCCCTGAGGGGGAAATGGGGTGGAATTCAGAAAGAGTGCTCCCCTGGTGGCTGCAGCTCTGGTGCTTTGAGTCCGGGAGGAGAAATAACGGATTATTAATTACATTTCGTTGGGTCCTTGAAAAGATGCGGATAAAACGAGAAAAATCGTGATGAAGAAAGAAAACAGTGGAGCGCAGTTAGATTGAAAATCACCAGCTTTGCTTGATCTAAAAGATATTGGTCACTGCGCTGCAGGCCTGTTAAAGGAACACTATCAATTAACAAGTTTTTTTTTCAATTGAGATAGGAATAGTTTGGAAAGTGCTGCTAAGTACTGGTGTATACATTTCACTGCTTATCTCTTTGTTTACGGTTATCAAATTCCTTTCACACTCTACTGTTGCCAAAACTGAGAGCTGAGTGAACCATGAGGGGAGGGGGATTCCCTCACACTACATCTGTTACCCCTGTGTGTGAGAGAAAGCTCTCAGAGAGCTGTCTGCGGAGAGCAGAGGAAATGTATCTTATGTGCAATGTAACCATTTGCAATAGTATGTGAAACCTCACACTAGAAGCATTTCATATAACTCTGCTTCAATATTACACTGTTCTTAGCATGTCAGCTAAAATCTACACACAATGAATTACAGCTTTTACCTCTGAAATTTAACATGAAAAGTAGGAAAATGTTTACACAGTTACCTAGACGTTATTTGTACATTGTCATTTTAGAACACTTAGTTTGATAATGTTCCTTTAAAGTCAGAGGCTATGCATAAATAAAGTCCGCTACGCATTACAAATTTCCTGGTTTTGTTCTGCAATGAATTTGATCGGGATCTGTCATGCGTTGATTTGCATTGATCAGCATTCCCCATTTGTTATACCAGGGAAAAGCAGCTGTGGGTGACATGGGGCCATTCTCGCTGGGGGAGTGTCTGCTAGCTGTGGTCAATGGCATGCAAATACAGTGGGTTGCAAAAGTATTCGGCCCCCTTGAAGTTTTCCACATTTTGTCATATTACTGCCACAAACATGAATCAATTTTTTTGGAATTCCACATGAAAGACCAATACAAAGTGGTGTACACATGAGAAGTGGAACGAAAATCATACATGATTCCAAACATTTTTTTTACAAATAAATAACTGCAAAGTGGGTTGTGCATAATTATTCGCCCCCCTTTGATCTGAGTGCAGTCAGTTGCCTATAGACATTGCCTGATGAGTGCTAATGACTAAATAGAGTGCACCTGTGTGTAATCTAATGTCAGTACAAATACAGCTGCTCTGTGAGGGCCTCAGAGGTTGTTTAAGAGAATATTGGGAGCAACAACACCGTGAAGTCCAAAGAACACACAAGACAGGTCCAAGACAGGTCAGGGATCAAGTTATTGAGAAATTTAAAGCAGGCTTAGGCTACAAAAAGATTTCCAAAGCCTTGAACATCCCAAGGAGCACTATTCAAGCGATCATTCAGAAATGGAAGGAGTATGGCACAACTGTAAACCTACCAAGACAAGGCCATCTACCTAAACTCACAGGCCGAACAAGGAGAGCGCTGATCAGAAATGCAGTCAAGAGGCCCATAGTGACTCTGGACGAGCTGCAGAGATCTACAGCTCAGGTGGGAGACTCTGTTCATAGGACAACTATTAGTCATGCACTGTACAAAGTTGGCCTTTATGGAAGAGTGGCAAGAACAAAGGCATTGTTAACAGAAAGCATAGGAAGTCCCGTTTGCAGTTTGCCACAAGCCATGTGGGGGACACAGCAACCATGTGGAAGAAGGTGCTCTGGTCAGATGAGACCAAAATGGAACTTTTTAGCCAAAATGCAAAACGCTATGTGTGGCAGAAAACTAACACTGCACATCACTCTGAACATACCATCCCCACTGTCAAATATGGTGGTGGCAGCATCATGCTCTGGGGGTGCTTCTCTTCAGCAGGGACAGGGAAGCTGGTCAGAGTTGATGGGAAGATGGATGGAGCCAAATACAGGGCAAACTTGGAAGAAAACCTCTTGGAGACTGCAAAAGACTTAAGACTGGGGCGGAGGTTCACCTTCCAGCAGGACAATGACCCTAAACATAAAGCCAGGGCAACAATGGAATGGTTTAAAACAAAACATATCTATGTGTTAGAATGGCCCAGTCAAAGGCCAGATCGAGAATCTGCGGCAAGATCTGAAAACTGCTGTTCCCAAACGCTGTCCATCTAATCTGACTGAGCTGGAGCTGTTTTGCAAAGAAGAATGGGCAAAGATTTCAGTCTCTAGATGTGCAAAGCTGGTAGAGAGACATACCCTAAAAGACTGTCAGCTGTAATTGTAGCAAAAGGTGGTTCTACAAAGTATTGACTCAGGGGACTGAATAATTACGCACACCCCACTTTGCAGTTATTTATTTGTAAAAAATGTTTGGAATCATGTATGATTTTCGATCCACTTCTGACATGTACACCACTTTGTATTGGTCTTTCATGTGGCATTCCAATAAAATTGATGCATGTTTGTGGCAGTAATGTGACAAAATGTGGAAAACTTCAAGGGGGCCGAATACTTTTGCAACCCACTGTAATTCCAGCTTGCATCCAAATTCAATGCAAATTCTACACAGCTTGGAATTGGGCCAATCAAAACTGCCAGAAAGTGCATTTGAATGACCCAGTTCTAAGTTGCATACAATTTGTATGAAATGAGTACGCCGTTCAGAATTAATAAGGTGCCCATAAACCTATCTACTTGGCGGCCCATCGACCATGCGATTAGATAATTATTATTGAATCAGATGAAAATCACTGCCGCCAAGTGCATGCCCGACCGACGATGCAACCAATCTGGGGCCAAGCATGTTGATTGGACATGCTGCAAGATGTCGGGCTGTTGTGGTCGGTCGGTTGCACGGCGGTGACAGCGAGCAATATCGGTATGAGCGACGGACATAAAGAAACTCCCAGAGCTGTTACCCATAATGTCCAATGACCCCTCCCCCCCCCCGGCAGTGCAGTATACATCACCTGTCCGTGGCCGCCGGTGGCTCCGTCCTCCATCCATACAGAGGCCCCACGTGGTTGTCGGCATACATATGGGCACGTGTTAACTCACACATGTGCCCACTTTACTCCACGTGGGGCGCGTGTATGGACGGAGCTCGGAGCCAGCGGCGGACACGAACAGGTAATGTATACTGCACTGGGCACCGGGGAGCACATTGAATACTAGAGGGACAGCGTTGAGGTGGTGGGGTGTGGCGTCACAAGGCTGATTCCGGATCGATTTCATACTGAAATTGATCGGGAATCGGCCTGTGGTGTATGGGCAGCCGACAGATCTCTCTCTAATCAGATTCGATAAGAGAGAGATCTGTCTCTTGGCGGAATCTGACCATCATTGCTAGATGTATGGCTGCCTTTAGCGTGTCATTAGTCGTCTCCGGTGCTCGTTCTCACAATATAGGCGGTCATACTTACCAGCTTCTCACAGGCCTGGAAGATGTCCCCCCTCAGGATGCCGCATGCGTGTTCCACCGCCGCCTGCTTCAGAATGTTGTCTTGGCACAGCGGCATGGAGGTTGCAGAGGGGAACTGAGGAAGAAACATAGAGAAAATACACATTGAATAGGAGACCTTCTGACTCCTCCTACTTCTTCCTAGCCAATCTCCAGGCTTAAAGATCTGTAAGGAAAAAAAGGAAGCCCTCGAAACAACAGCCGACAATATTTACTTTCCCCCGGCTCCAGCGCAGGTTCAGCTTTCCGTTCAGGCTGAGGTGGAAATAGCCGAGCTCAATTGGTTTAGCTCTAGCGGATCCGATCTGGCTCGGCTATTTCTGCCTGAGCCCATTCGGAAAGCCACTACTGCGCCTGCGCTGGATTGTGGTTGGTAAATATTTACCTCCCCGGTGTTTGGGGCTGTCAGAGCTGGATCACTGGGACAGAGAAGTCTCATTAGAATCTAGAGGCTCTCCCGATGTAAGCATCCCCACAGGGGTTTTTTTCTCACAGATTTTCTTTTGTTGGTTCGTACACATGCCCAACAAAAGTCGCAAAAATAGGAGACCAACTTTGTGGACAGGACTTCACCAGTGGTGTCATTGGAAGGACTACAATATTGAAAAGGACCAACTCATTTAAATACTGCATGCCAAGCATAAATGAAATGACATTATGCACGACATGTCCACATTCAGTACAACGATGTTGTTCAAACGACTTTGTACACATGTGACCGACTGCACGATATCTGTCCAACAGTCATCTGAATTGATGATCCGCCGGATGGATCGGGCAAAATGCCACAGGTCAGTCGCTCGCCTTTGTTGAATAGGGGTTGTGGGGAGGCGCTCAATCTGTGTAATAGTACTGCAACTAAAAAACTTTTATATATATATATATAAAGGAGGTTTCTTACCTCTATTGAAGACTCACAAGGGTGTATAACAGGGAGTCTTTATTAAAAAAAACTGTTTTGCTGTTGACAACGCGTTTCACGGGACTAAGCCCGCTTCCTCAGGTCAATAGAAAACAGATAACCTTTCAAATGAGCCGTGTGCTGCGCAGGCGCCGTTGTACAAAAAAGCTCCCGGTCTTTCTACTCTCAACAGAAAAAGTGACCTCACTTCCTATGTGAATAGAGAACCCTGCACCTGTAACACTACTTGCTCGCCCTTGTTGATTGGCTACATTTTTGCACACGATCTGCCATTTGTCAGACATTTCAAGCGACTTTAGTTTAGTGTGTGTACGAGGGTTTAGATAGCAACAGCAATATATAATTATCATAGCTCCCAACTCTCCCTCTTTTGGAGGGACAGTCCCTCTTTGGGAACCAAATCCCATTGTCCCTCTTTCCTCCTCATTTGTCCCTCTTTCAGGAATGATGTACAGATCTATGTAAATATATGTATTTTTCTATTAAAATATGTGTTAAATTTACTTTATTCCCATCCTTTAAATTGTTATTTTTATTATTTTCAAATGTTAATATGAATGAAAATGAACTAGGAGAGAAAGGACCAGTCTGCTCTGAATTATAAAGTAATATATTTTTCTTACGAAATCTTTATGGTATGTGTGACTAGATGTGTGCTGGAGGTGTGGTTAGGGGCGTGGCAGGGGCGTGGCTTAAGTGTCCCTCTTTCTTATCTCAAAAAGTTGGGATGTATAAATTATTCCTTCCTTATTACGCTAATCATCTTGTGGTCCTTGGAAAGCTAAGACATTAATGCAAATTAATCCTAATAGTATGCAAATGTATGCAAATTGACTCACTATCAGATGCAGCAGCAACAGAATTTGGTTTCCCCCTCTGTCTGGCGCAAGGCGCCTAGAGTTGCCACACGACTATACTGTTATTATATACTCCTCCCTGTTGTTGCCTGAGGAAGCGGGGTTGTACCTGCAAAGCGCGTTGCATTGTATTCTGGAGTATGTGAATAAATTTGTATGTGTTTGAAAATCGACGGTTTTGTGTCTGCTTAGGGGAGGTAAGTCCACCACTGCCTCCCTAGAAATGTTAAAGTTTGTAACAATTTTTATCCTGTTGGCGCCTCTGTTTACCTTATCTACGAGTCCACCCCGGGTGGAGGGGTGCTATACCCTATATCTTCTGATCTACAGAGAGCGACATCTTAATCCTGATCGGGGACAGGTCTAATACTCCCCACCTGCCTATATAGTGGTTGCCTGAGCGGTGACCCTGGTTTGTGAGTATTACTATTTACGTACTTTCATTTACCTTTGATTATACATACTACTCTATATCAGGCTCTCGGTTTCCCCTTTCTTTATCCATTTGAATACGTTTAACACATTTGCACCAACTCTCGCTAACCATCTCATCAGAGCAAGTCATAGTGAATACATATACAGTATATGCAGCGCTTGCACGAACCAGGACGGCGTTGGCACACAGGGGGTTGACTTTCCAGGAGTTCCCGAAGTCGCTGGGGTTGATTTCCAGCTGATTGTTGCTGCTTATCAAATCGTTGTTTTCAATGTCATCGAAGTTCCCGCACAAGCCACAGACTTTGCCCTGGAGAGAAAACAAAAATGGAGTCGTTAAGCCGCGACGCATCAAGCTGTTTTTTTGCTTTAGTATGTCAGCGCTTCGCAAATTATTTTGTAATTTAATGTTACGAAAAATATCTTTTAACTCCAGTTAGAACAATGAAGTGTAACAGCTCCTATGACATGAAATCTTTAGATTTTAGTGCACTTTGTAAAGTGTGATTGTGATTTAACTGCACAAAGCAGGAAGCATTGCAACCCTGCAATAGTCACAGATGTGACACCCCCACTAGACACTGCACTGTCAGAAAGTCTCTGGGGTTTTCTGCGCTCATCTCTGCTCATAAATCAAGGGTAGAAGTCCAATTTCACATTGGTGTGAATCCTCACAATAGAGGATTGTTTATAAAAAAAAACAAAAAAAAAGGGGGGGGGTTTTATATACTGTATGTCTTTAAAGGACCACTATCGCCAAAAATTTTAAAATTAAAAATACATGTAGACAAATACAAATAAGTATGTTTCTTCCAGGGTAAAATGATCCATAAATTACTTTTCTCCTATGTTGCTGTCACTTACAGTAGGTAGTAGAAATCTGACACGACTTCATGGGGGATCCTCTGCATGGGTTTTATTCTTTATATAAAGACAATCACTGTAAAGGATTTATACAAAGATGCTGGCCAGCTTACCTGCTCGCTGCACACTTTTCTGGCAGTTGGACGGAGCAACTGCCATTCATTAAGTGCTTAAAGAGAACCTGTACTGAGTAAAATTATTTAAAATAAACACGAGGTAACTTTAAATGAACATTACAGAGTTACCTTGCCATCAGTTCCTCTCAGAAGCTCACCATTTTCTTCCACTAACGGTCCAATTTCTAGCGAAAAATCGTACGAGCGATCAGAAATTCTGATCGGATTGGTTGTAAATATTGGTCCATTGGTGGACACAATCGATTGTGAACGAGTGAAAAAAATGTCGCCCGAATGAATTTTCGTCGAACGAAAATTTGGATTTTCTTGGTGGTCGTGATAGATAGGAAGCAATGATTGGTTAGTTGATGGTGTAGTGAACGATTTTTCGTCCGATCAGAATTTCTGATCACTCAAACGATTTTTCGCTAGAAATTGGATCGTTAGTGGCCAGCTTTACAGTGATCCCTTCCAGTTCTGACAACATTTTGTCAGAACTGAAATATATCAGTTGCTGTTAGTTATATATCAGTTGCTGTCAGTTACAGCTGAGAGGAGAACTGATGTGTCCATGTTTCCCTATGGCTCAAGTGGGCGATGTTACAGTTTAAGGCCTGGAACCCACTGAAATCCGCAAACGCTAAACGCAACCGCTAGCGTTTTGTATGAGCGTTTGCAAGCAGATTCATGCTCGTTTTAGGGTGCGTATTTAAAAAGTGTATTTTATGTGTCAGCGGTTGTGTAGCGTTTAGCGATTCGTGGTTTAATCCTGATTGGTCCTCTCAATTAATTTTAATTTTGTTACAGTGTGCTGTAACTTCAAAACGCTAGCGAAACCGCTCCGTTTAGGTTTTGATAAGCGATTACGCTATCGTTTCTATACTTACCATTGAAGCGCTAACGCTCCCAAAATGCTGCATGTTCTGTGTTCGCGTTTTTGGGAAACGCAAACGCTCCTGTGGAAGTTGCCCCATCCATTAACATTAGCTGAGCGTTTTGGCAAAACGCTAGCGTATCGCAGCGCTGCCAAAATGCTCACAAAACCGCTCTTGTGGGTTCCAGCCCTAACAGTGTGCTGACCAGGAAGCTGTTATGGGGCAATAGCCATTTTCAAAATGGAGGACGGAGAATTCCCTTGATCACAGTGGACAAACAGGACGCAGGAGACGAAAAATAGATTGAGGAGTAGACTACACAGGAGGTAAGTATGACTTGTGTATGTTCATTTTGACTTTTAATGTTCAGTTCAGGTTTTCTTTAAGTGACATCAACATAGGAAAAAATTAATGTATGGCTCATTTTACTCTGGAAGAAACATACATCTTATTTGTATGTGTGTACACATATTTTACAGTTTAACATTTTTGTGATAGTGGCCCTTTAAGGAGGATTAGCTGTTTTGGGTTAAATTTGTTTTGAAAACTTTGTAAAGCTTGTCTGAGCGAAATAGTCCTGCCTGATTGATTTGTTCCCTCTGGGGTACGGTACGGTTTTACATGACAGTGTTACATGTCTTGGTCTTGGATCCAGACTGCAGCGATCTTGTAGTGGAGGTCCAGAGAGAGACTAGAAGAATAGAGGACAAACAGTCATGTGACTGCCACTTTCAAGTCTTTATTCACATGGAGGGAGGGCCTGCTGAAGCAGAGCTGGATCATCCACAAGGCAATTCTAGGCAGTTGCTTAGGTCCTGGAAAGAGCCTAGGGGCCTGGTGGATGCTACCATTCACTAAATCTTACTAAAAAAAAGTCAGGTGACCATCAGCAGTGGCAAAAACTTCTATCTTGCCTACGGCCCAAATTCTTCTTAATCCTTTTCTATGTTGAAGCATCACATCAGACAATAGAAAAAGGCTGTTTTCTACAACTTTACTCCTACTGGATTTCTGCTGGAATCTAAC
Source organism: Hyperolius riggenbachi (assembly GCF_040937935.1). Lineage (NCBI taxonomy): Eukaryota > Metazoa > Chordata > Amphibia > Anura > Hyperoliidae > Hyperolius > Hyperolius riggenbachi. The sequence goes on along the minus strand of NC_090648.1, from coordinate 484,022,992 downwards.
AAACTAACACTGTTTACAGGCAAAAACCCCACAAAACTCAAATTAAAAGACAACCATCTGCAAATAAAATACAAACATTTAATATACATACATATATACAGACCTGCCAGGTTTTGGACCGGTCTATCTCCTCATGGGGGAGTCTCAGGTATGTTTTTATTTACAAAAGCACTTAGGGCCCTTTCACACTTGAGCGTTTTGCCGGCGATTTCGGCAAAACGCTTAAGCGCTAGCGCTTTTTAAAGCGCTAGTGCAATAATAGCCTATGGGCCCGTTCTCACTTGGGCAATTTGCGCTAATCGCCAGCGATTAACGGGAATCGGCAAATGCAAATTTGTAGCCTGCACCATTTTCAGGCGATTTCACGGCGATCGCATTTCAGGGCTATAGAAGCGCTAAACGCGATCACTAAAAAAAAATTGCTAAACATGATCGTTAAAAAAAGTGTGAATGGCGATTTTTTCCGCGTTGTACGCAAAAAAAAATCGCCTGAGCAAAACGCTAGCAAAGGCGCTAGCGTTTTATAAGTGTGAATGGGGCCTTACTGAACTGCAGTTGCTCAATCCAACTGCCAAAACAGCATGCAAACGAGTAGGGAGTCTGACTGACATCTTTATATAGATCCTTTCCAGGGAGTGCTTTTATAAAGAATGAAGGTAATACTGGGAATCTCCCATGAGGAGATGAACTAGTCCAAAATCTGTCAGATGTATCAGCTATTTCCTTCCCACTGTAAGTGACAGCAACATAGGCAAAGGCTAGATTCACAGTGGGACGTTGCGTTTTGATGCCACGTTAAAGTCGCACCGCAAACTTACAACGCAACGCGCCCAAAAAGTGGCAACGCAGCGTTAAAGCAGATACAGTAAAATATACAGGCAATGAAAACTATGCTTCCAAGTCATTACTGAGCATGTGCAAACAGTCCAACGCAGCTAATAACGTGTATAACGCACTGCATGCAGTACTTTTACTTAACGTGCAGCGTTAGACACCAACGCAACGTGTGCACTGTGAATGGGGCATTGATTTTTCATTGCAGTGAGTTATTCTGCGTTAAATGCTGTTTTAACGTGCGACTTTAACGTCCCACTGTGAACTTAGCCAAAGGGTAATTTACAGTGCATTTTACACTGGGAGAAATGTATATATTTATATGTATGTATTTGAATTTTACTATTTTTCGTGATGGTGGTGCTCTGATATTTTGTAAATGCAATATATTGTTTATTTGCCATGTAGAAGATGCAGATGAAGGTGGCCTTGTTGTCTGGATCAGTTTTCTGAGAAATCTTGATCTCTGTAGGTTTAGGCCGGGTTCACACACACTACATTGCAAACTCAGCGCATGCGGAAACAAGGTATGTACATCCACTCAGGATGCTCTTTCATTCTGAGCAGGTGCGCTGGCGTCATTCACACTGACCGCAACGTTTGCGCTGCTCGTCTGCTCACCCATGTGCCGGTACTTCTGCCACTTATCTCATCGTCTGCACAGTCCCTCGCTTGTGCGCTGCTCGCCCGGAGACCAGGAAGTATGGGACTTCGGCGTCATTCACACCTAAAATCAAAAGCGCAAGCGTTTTGCGTTTTTGTGCGCTTTTATCCCCCCTCTCGGTGCTTCGTTGCGTGATGCATTTCTGGTAAAAGCGCTTTTCTAATTCACTCCCTGACACGAGTCAGGAAGTGAACTCTTTGACCAGGAAAATAATAAATAAATATGTATTTATTTTAAAAAATGCGAACGCAATCGCCGCATAAAGCGGTTTTGTGAGCGTTTAGCGCTCTTCCTGTACCTTCAATTGTAGCAAAAACGCTCCACAAATGTTACAGGAATAACCTGATATGAACCTTCTCATAGAGATTCCTTGAACAAGCGTTTTGTGGGCGATCGCCTGCGCTTGAAAAAAGGCAGAAAACGCCCCTAGTGTGAACCAGCCCTTCCTGTTGGTTTGTAAAAAAAAAAAAAATGTGAATCCTACCTAGCAACAGGAAGGATTTTTATTGGTCCTCATAAACTGTTGCAAGAAGAAGGAAATTGGAATTTTGGCAAACCAACAGGAAGCCATATACATTCTGGACTCCAGGATGAGTGGAGATGGGACGAGTGGAAACGGTACGGCAGCTACGAATTTCCACCGGAGAGTTATGCGGAAGCCCGTTCCATTAGGCTTCCATTGCGTCCGATTTGTATTTGTGGTTCCGGCTGTGGGAAAATGCAGCAGGTCGGGACTTTGCAATTGCGGTCCCGGCGATTGCTTCGCACATTTGTGTTTCATTTGACAATGTAAACACATCCTATTGATAACATAGGGTGCATTTATCATCAATGCACTACGGTTAATGCGGCGTTTTTCACTTAAGTGTAGACGAGCCCATAGGGCTGGAACCCACTAGGAATTGCTGCAGCACTTAAATTGTGGCAGTGTTTTGTGCAGCGATTCCTAAAACAATTGCGATTCGCTCCATTTTGAAGCGCTGTACAACGCTTCCGATTAGCATTTAATTTTTATTAAAATAAACTTTATTATACCCGCCAGGTGTCCCGATGCCTGGTTTCCGTCCGTAGCCCCGCCTCCTAATGGAAGAGTTCATAGCTGCTTCTCTTGGACCAATCAGAAAAGTACCTGTGATATCTTCTGCTAGGGGGCGAGGCTACAGACGCAAGCCGGACATCGGGACACCCGGTAAGTATAATTAACTTTATTTGAAATTCAAAATGCTATTTTCAAACCTATTTTGCAGCGCTTCTATACTTAGCATGGAGCACTCAAAATGCTGCATGTCCTGCAATTGCAATTAACCCTAATCACAGTCGCACTAGTGGGTTCACCGCCATTTAAATACATTGGCAAAGCATTTTTTGGAATGCTTTGGATCGCCGGTGATCCACAAACGCTGCCAAAATTGTCCTAGTGGGTCCTAGCCCTTACAGAGATAGCCTATGGGGGTGGGAAAAGGAGTATTAGGCAATTCCTGCTTGCTCTAACAAACATTTCCTGCAGGAGAGTTACAGACAGCCCTGGTTGCCATATACACTCACAAACTGGTTTGGTTTAACGTGTTGGTCATTTTCTGATGCTTTTCTGAACAGCTCAGTAGCAGAGAATGGTTATCTGAGTTTCTGTAGCCTTTCTGTCAGCTTAAATCAATCTGGCCGTTCTCCTCTCACTGCTGCAGAACTGTTGCCCATGATTGGTTTATTTGTTGATGGGCTGAATTCTTCTGCCAACAACTTCCTGGAAGCAATCATATGTTTTTGGCCGTGTGGCAGTCACTACCCATCATTTCTGTACATAAGCTTACAGACTACCCAGCAAGCTCATGGTGAACCAGAACGCCTAGGACTGTGTAGGGGCTACAAAGGGCCAAAAAGCCCTCTTACTAAAATGTTATGCAAAACAAAAGTTTGCATTCTTAAAACAAAAGGTATTTGCGATTACTCAGATTGGAGTGAGCACACACCATGTGTTTGTAGATACAACTGAATAATACGGCCAAAACCTGATGGATTTTACTGGGAAGAAAAGATTTGGCGAGGTAGCCATTGTACACAGATTTACTATGCTTTGTTACAATTGTTTACCAACCAGGTAATCAGTTGGAAAGATCGATAATACTCAGAACCGACAGGTTTTTGACTGGCTCATCTCTTCATGGGGGATTCTCAGTATTTCATTTATTCTTTACAAAAGCACACCCTGGAAAGGAATGGATCCATATAAAGATGCAGACCGCCCTCTCACATGTTTGCAAACTATTCTGGCAGTTGGACTGAGCAACTGCTGTCCACTAAGTGCTTTTGAAAGTTAAGAAAACCCCATGAGGAGATGTGCTAGTCCAAAACCTGTCAGTTCTGTCAGATGTCTACTACCTACTGTAAGTGAAAGTAACATAGGAGGAAAAAAATTAAAATTTACAAATTTATAGCACATTTTACTCTGGGAGAAATGTGCTTTTTATTTATGTGTTTTTGTTTATTTTTATAATTTTTAACAATAGTAGTACTTTAAGTGGCAAGATTTGGAACCTTGGCCAGGGTTATATAAGAATGTAGTGAGGGCTTGTTTGGTGGTCATCTGATTTTAGTTCCACACAGACACTTGCGTAAAAATAACTTATTTTTAATATTTTCTGATTCTCTCGGATTTATTAAAATATTTGTGGACATCACTGTACGCATGTGGCCGCAACAACAGGAATGCACGTTACTGAACCATTAAGCTTTCCCCACTGCGTCCTGATATGACCCATCCAAGGGTTACTAACATTCGCCTCTTAATGTCGTAAGTAAACCCAGAAACTGAACCAGGGAAATTCTGAAAGCAATTATGTTGATAAGTGTGAAGTAATTATTCACTTTGGAAATGTAATTTTCAGGTTCACTTTACACCCCGCTGTGTAGCTGTGCTTGCATGAAACACCGGCAGCTCTCAGCAGGACCTGTAGCCTGTTTCCAGCCTCGCTGATGTGTGTCCACTCACTTCACCCACTAGAGGCCACTGTTGGTAGACTGGAGATGAGCTGCCTGTTATTATGAATGAGTAGCCTGTTGCCCAGCAGTGACCTCCAGTGGCAGAAAAAGTGAAATTCTCAACAAGTCTAGATTCCTAGCAAACGTTAGAAGTACAAAATGTCACCAGCTTTATTTGTTATAGCTGCTCCATGAGATTCCTGATATGTGCAATGTGTCCTTAAAGGTCACATCCAGGAGGCCTGAAAAAAAATGTACTTACTCGGGGCTTCGTCCAGCCCCTTGCAGCAGTCCTGTGCCTTCGCTGCAGCTCCGCTCCCTGCCGGAGGCCCGGGGTCCCCTCCCGTGCAAGATGCCCACTGCGCCTGCGCGAGTGGCTCTCAGAGTCGCACTGCCACTGACAGTAGTCCTGCACCTGCGCAGTACAGCCCAGATGACGTCAGTGCGATTAAGTGAGCGGCACGCTGGAGAGCAGTAAGATGCCGACCTGGCGAGGTCAGCATTTGCACCTGAGGGGACAGAGAGCCACCGGAGCTGCGGCGAGGGCACAGGACGGCTGCCAGGGGCTGGAGGAAGCCCGCGGTAAGTAGATTTTTTTATTTTTAAACACCTCAGACCTTCCCTTTAAAGCAAACCCAAAGTGAGGCAAATACAGAGGCAGCCATTTGTGATCCTTTTTGTAAAAAGCATGAATTGCACCTGACCTGTATACTTGCAGAAGTTGAGCACCATGTCATATCATGTGATCTGATGTGATCGGGACCCAGAAGACCAGTGAGAAGTTCAGAGCCTCAGATGGAGGAAGAGCAGAAGCCATCTGGAGCAGGTAAGTATAACTGCTCTCTGCCACCCTGCACTAGGCAGCCATACAAGACTTACCGGCAGAGGTTTAGAGTGCACAGCAGTTTCAAATGAAATATTGCGTTTGAAACTAATAACAGGTTGGAAATGCAGGAAAAATGCAGCAGGAAGGTGATTGCGCTTCTGTAAAAAATGACTTGCACTAGTGGAAAAAGAGCACCGCAATTTACATGCTAAATACAGTGCCGTCACAATACACAAAACGCAATCGATCCTGAAAATCGGAGTGTAACACAGCAAGTGAAAAAGAGCCCTTACAGACGTGTGTGAACAATCCCAAGGTACAGTACGGTTGTCTCCGTGGCATTAGATTACAACGCAACACGATACACCTGATTCACCTATCACCACAAACATTAAAGGGGCACTATGGCAAATAATTGTAAAATATGTGCAAACATAAATTATTAAGAAGTTCTTTTTTTCCCAGAGAAAAATGAGCCATAAATTACTTTCTCTAATTACTTTACTACTCTCCTATGTTGCTGTCACTTACAGTAGGTAGTAGAAATCTGACAGAAGCGACAGGTTTTGGACTAGCCCATCTCTTCATGGGGGATTCTCAAGGATTTATTTATTTTCAAAAGCACATAGTGAATGGCAGTTGCTCTGTCCAACTGCCAAAAAACTGTGTAGCGAGCAGGGAAGCTGGCCAGCATTATTGTTTAAATCCTTTTTAGGGAATATCTTTATACAGAATAAAAGCCTTGCTGAGAATCCCCTATGAAGAGATGGACTAGTCCAAAACCTGTCGCTTCTGTCAGATTTCTACTACCTACTGTAAGTGACAGCAACATAGGAGAAAAGTAATGTATGGCTCATTTTACTCTGGAAAAAATGTACTTATTTATCTATGTTTGCACATATTTTAAATTTTAAAATTGTTTGCCATAGTGCCCCTTTATCCACCACTGCAGTATATCTATGTCCTCTGTGACTTCATCCAAGCCACAAGGACGTACATATACGTCTTGTAGCAGAAGCAGTGCTGTGCAGGATTGGGCTTGGTCCTGTGCACAACTCAGGCACTATCTGATGCAGCACTAATTGCTGAAAGAGAATATATGTTCCCTGAGCCAATAAGATTGATTTTTACCATTAAAATTACTTTTATTTTCTCAGTTTATAGTGAAAATTACACACTGTAGCATTATTTCAAAATCAAATATCTTCACCAGAAATTGTGACAGGAACATAATCTAAGTTTTGTGATAAGCGGTAGAAATAGCCAAACAAAATTTGTGTTTTTTTTTTTATCTACAGTAGAACTTTTTATTTTTAAACTGGAATTGGTAGAACTGAGCAATAATGTGTTTTTTTTCTATTGTTTTCCTCTTTTTCCCATTAAAATGCATAGAAAACAAAATTGTTTGTGGGAAAACATGCCATACAATGAAAGCCTAGTTTGTCTTGAGAAAAACGATATATATTTCATTTAGGTGTCATAAATAGGGATAACGTTATTGCTGATTAAATAGGGACATAGCTTAAATGTCAAAACTGCTCTGGTCCATAAGTGGAAAACAAGGTCTGGATGCAAACTGGTTAAATGGTAACTTCCTGAATGGTACTTACGCAATCAGTGCCCTGCAGCACATAGGTAACAGTAACACACGTTGCACATGTAGCCTGTTACCATAGCAACGCTCACAATACCACTGATAGTGCTGCATGGGTAACAATGTAGCACTCTGCTTGCGTATTTACCACTAAAAATGGTGTGCGCTGCCTGTGGTGCAATATTACCAAACCTATGTGAATCAGGTTCATAGTGTGAACTGGCCCATTATAATTGTTAAGACTTCAGACTTAAACACATATGTACTGTCAAAATATAATTCTTTATTGGGTATAAGGATCCTGTAACATGCATGCAGTAGCAGTATGTGTGTTTCTGTAAATTCAGTACCAGCAATCCCCCAACACTGAGGTTTCTAAAACTCTTCCTAAAATATAAACCTTTCTTTTATGTAAACATAATTTCACTTCCTTCAGAATCTCAATAGGTTATTCATGTAATACAATGAGGTCTGGGCCCTTATTCAATTCACTTTTTCTCCTCAGTTTTCTCCTAGGTCAGTGATCTGCAAACTTGGTTCTCCAGCTATTAAGGAACTACAAGTCCCACAATGCATTTGCCTTTATGAATCATGACTGTGGCTGTCAGACTCCTGCAATGCATTGTGGGACTTGTAGTTTGCAGATCACTGTCCTAGGTGATATTTGTTAAACTTGTCTATAAAATGCCGTTTAACCACTTCCCTTCCCCTGGGACGAGTAACTATTATGTGCAGGGACGTAGCTACTACGTCCCTCCCCACTGCACATTCCCACTCGCTCCCTACGCCCCCCCCCCCTGCGCTCGTTACCGCCCCCCATCGTTAGCCGCTAGATCAATGAAAGGGAGCACAGTTCCCATGCATTGATCTAAGTCCCCGTGTGGATGACTGCAGCCATCTATGAGACGGCGCTGCCATTCTCAAAGACCGTCCATGCATCACTTCCTCTTTGCGGAGTAATACTATGCATATGAAAGTCAGCTGCGAGGACATCTTGTGGCCAAATAGTAAAATTACAAGTGTAATCTACATTTTTTTTCCAATAAAGTACCCATTTTTACCTTATTTTTACATTTTAAATTAACCCCTGACCTCCCACACTCCACAAAAGTTACCCCCAATTTTTTTTATTTTTTATTAAAAAACCTTTTTTTTTACAAATATAAAAAAATACATAAATGGTTACCTTGGCGACTGAACTTTTTTTTAATATGTATGTAAAGAGGGTATATTACTTTTACTTTATAAATTATGGGCTTGTAATTAGGGATGGATGCAAAACTGAAAAAAAATGCACCTTTATTTCCCAATAAATTATTGCGGCCATATATAGTACGAGGGAAAAATTTTAAACGTTGCAATAGCCGAGACAAATGGGCAAATAAAATGTGTGGGTTTTAATTACGTTAGCATGTATTATTTTAAAACTATAATGGCCGAAAACTAAGAAATTAATTTTTTTTAAAGGTTTTTCTTATTTTTCCTGTTAAAACACTTTTAGAATAATTCTTAGCAAAAAGTAACCCCCCAAAGAAAGCCTAATTGGTGGCAAAAAAAAACAAGATTATAGATTGTTTTGTTGTGATAAGTAGTAATAAAGTTATAGGCGAATGAATGGAAGGCGCACTGACAGGTGAAAATTGCTCTGGTTTTTTCAGGGGAAAAAGCCTTGGAGGTGAAGTAGTCAAACCACCAGCAAGCAAGAAATTACTCAAAATAATTTTTATAGTTCTTTTTCACCTACTGTTTGGTGCTTTTTCAACTGCAAAGTGCTGAAATGTTATTTTAAACAGAAGATGAAAACAGTATCTCCAAGGAGAAAACGTAGGGAGAAAAAGTGAATTAAACAAGAGTGGATGTAGGGCCGGTACTTCAGTATGGGTACACTGGGCATATCCCTAAAGGTGGGCACACACGATACAATAAAATTATCCGATTTTACGGCAATTCGATAAAAACAATCGGATCTCCCGAAAAAATCAAAAGCTTTTTTTTCATTCGACTGAAAAATCCGATCGGATTTCCCGTTTTTTTCGATTTTTATCTATCCGGATCATCTGTTCAATGTAAGAATTGCAATCATTTTTTTCTGAGTGATTGTAACATTTCAAAAATATGACCAATGTACCACACACCTATGTTCAATTTTTCCACAATTATGATAAAAATTATTGGAAACTCTGACAAAATTGCTAGAGTGTGTATATTAATAAATTGACAATCTAACACACACCATACAATCTGTAGAAAGATTGAAGAAAAATATCTGGCATTCCAGATTGATAAAAATTGAAAAATCGGATCTGATTTCCAGTTTCCTTCAGTCGAATGAAAAAAAAAGCTTTGGATTTTTTCGGGAGATCCAACCGGTTTTATCAAATTGCCGTAAAATTGGATCATTTTATTGTATTGTGTGGATTTCCCATTTTCTTCGATTTTAATCGATCCAGAATGCCAGATACTTTTCTTGAATCTCTCTAAAGATTGTATGGTGTGTGTTAGATTGTCAATTTATTAATATACAAACCCTATCAATTTTGTCAGAGTTTCCAATCATTTTTATCATAATTGGGGAAATATTGAACATATGTGTGTGGTACATTGGTCAGATTTTTGAAATGTTACAATCAGTCAGAAAAATTGCTTGCAATTCTTAAATTGAACAGATATTTAAAAGATTGTATGGTGTGTGGCCACCTTAAGGCTCTGAGCTATTTTGGAGCTCACAAGCCCCGGACTGAGGATTTCCCAGCAGTTTTCAGTACATCAGTACAGAACTAAAATATAAGGGTTCCCAATTCTCCTGAGTGCACTGCTCTTATAGGAGTCCCAAACAGGTCAGAGGCCTACTGTGCTAGACCAGAATCCTGGGCGGGTTCCCTATCTGAATTGAATAGAACAATATTTTAAATTAATTTGATAAATAAAAAAAAAACCTGCTACAGCAGTTTACAGATTCTCAGCGACTGACTGCTGCCTGCAAACTCCCAGTCAGTCAACTTTTCCCCTTGGAGTCGGGTACACACTTTCAGTTATGATTGGCCAATCACTGACCAATTTTACCACCTCCATGTAGTAGGAAGGTTTACCTACACAATCTGTTCATAGTATTCAAAGTCTCTTGACCCTCATACTGCATGGAGGAGGTAGAATTGGCCAATCATTTTTGCACCCTTAAGGTGGCCACTAACGGTCCAATTTCTAGCGAAAAATCATTCGAGCGATCAGAAATTCTGATCGGATGGAAAATCGTTCACTACACCATCAACTAATGAATCATTGCTTCCTATCTATCACGACCAACAAGAAAATCCAAATTTTGGTTCGACGAAAATTCAATCGGACGATTGTTTTTATAATCGTTCATTATCGATTGTGCCCAACAACTGAGATTATTTACAAACAATCCGATCAGAATTTCTGATCGCTCAAACGATTTTTTGCTAGAAATTGGACTGTTAGTGGCCAGCTTTATGCTGGGTACACCAGTTACGTTTTTTCGCTCGATTCTGCTCTCGACTCTCTTATCTGCGCTCATTTTTCTTATCTTTTTCCATTCACTTCTATGAGAAATCGAGTGCAGAATCGATCGGGAGTAATATCGGACATGAGGGAAGACATCAATCGGATGCATCTATCGTACGGAATATTGTAACATGTGTACCCAGCATTAGAGTAACGTGATGATTTGCTAAAGGTGGCAATTAATAATTAATCCAATCACCTGGACTGATCCGATCTAGAGTACCAATGGGAACTACAGTGATTCTTGAAAAATGCATGCAGCAGTGCGACAGCGCATCGAACTTCTGCACATCACATATGATGGGAACGGTAGAAGAACTGTCTATGCCCTTCTACCGTTCTTGCGTGTCGCACACTATACGCGCTGCCAAAATGCACACGGCAGCGCGTATAGTCTGAACGAGGCGTTAAAGTGAACCAGAGATGAAGCACCCTCATGTATTTTACCATATATATCAGTGGGAACATTAGAGAAAAAAACCTACCCTGCTCTCTGTTTCATTATTTACTGTTCAGCCTGCTTCTTAGCAGCCCTGATAAAATCCCCGGACTGAGCATTCAGTCTGGCTTTGCTATAATGACTCAGCTATAATGATTCCTAAGCAGAGCCACAAGGGGGCAGGCTTGGGCTTGAAAAGACAGCACAGAAAACAGACTCAGCTATAAAGATTCCTGAACAAAGCCAGACTGAATGCTCAGTCAGGGATTTTATCAGGGCTGGTAAGAAGCAATCTGAACAGTAAATAATGAAACAGAGAGCAGGGTAGGTGTTTTCTCTAATGTCCCCACTGATATAGTAAAATACATGAGGGTGCTTCGCCTCTGGTTCCCTTTAATGAACAACAGCACACATATCAGAATCTACATGGCAAAATGTGCACTTCTGCACTGGACATGGCAGCCATGAATAATTGTGGAAAATCCTGGGCGAAAAAACGTGATCGCAAACGCAAAAAGATGCAAAACCCTGAGAAATCGCGATGCAAGCATGTTCCCAGCCCGAGGTGAGTATATTTGGGCAGTCTTTCTCACGGGCATCCTATGGTAATTACCCCGTAGGAAAACACAGTGCAAAGCTGACTGGAGACTTGCCAGACTGACGTCGCCGTCCTAATGCCCGGTATACACGATGCAATTTTCCTGACTGATGGACGGTCCCGTCGTCTGATTATTTTCAACATGCCCAATTTGCTTCCGGTCAAGAAAGGGATTGATTTTGAGATCAGTACTGCACAAAATTGATCCATTTCTTGATCGGAAGCAGATCAGACATGTTAAAAATGATCGAACGATGGGAAATTTCCCATACATCTGACAGGAAAATTGCATTGTGTGTACCAAGCATAGGAGTGGCATCTCGATATTGTGTCAACTCCTGACGCCACCCAAACGCTAGTATGACTCTTGGACAGAACCAGCTCCCTGACAGTAGGCAGCACGGTGGCGTAGTGGTTGGGCAGGACAGTGACAAATCCCAGCCAGGGCATTATCTGCAAGGAGTTTGTATGTTCTCCCCAGGTCTTTGTGGGTTTCCTCTGGGCACTGTGGTTTCCTCCCACATCCCAAAAACATACAGAGAAGTTAATTGGCTTCCTCCCTAATAGGCCCTACATTATGATACACACACTACTTGATACAGACATATGACTATGGTAGGGATTAGATTGTGAGTCCCTGAAGGACAGATAAGTGACAAGACAATATACTCTGTACAGTGCTGCAGAAGATGTCAGTACTATGTATATACTAAATAATAATCTAAGTAATGTTCATAACCAGAATATTCCCAGAACAAGCTGGTCAGATGACAATTATGTATGTGGCTCCGTACACACACTAGACTGCGGTAATCGGACATGAACAGACGATGGCGGTTTGGTCAAAAATCATTTTAAGAAAGGTGTTCCTACAACAGTAAAAGACAGGGATTATCATCATGTAGCTCGATCCATTCAGGCGATAAACGATCGATCCAAGCTACTCACATGTTGGCAATTTCGCTCTTCCGCCAATGATCTAAACGTTGTGTCACTGCTCAGTTAAAAAGTGTGGCGTTTGTTCGTCACGGTGGGATCACTCATTTTCTGACAACTGCGGTCTGGCGTGTGTACAGAGCTTAAGACCCACTGCAACCCATTACGCCCATATGCCCTGACAGAAAGTACTAAGTTGGAATCATTTTTGTAGCCCATAGATGCCCATTCACCATATATTGAAAAAAAAAATTCCATTTCAGGACATGAGAAGCCAGTTCCATAAGGAACAGAGAGTGTTTCAGGTATTTATGAGATGATGGTAGAAAATCAGCCTTTTATATAGTCACCAATCAGTTGAGGAGGCAAGACTCGTAGGTGGGCACCATGTATTTTATGTTAATGAAGGCATCTTCTCCTCCATGGCGCTCGAAGGCTTCCAGGGTCTCCTGAATGAGGTCCCCGATGTTCTCCCTCTTCTGCTGGCTGTAGTCGATGCCGTCGCCCGAGTTGACGTTCATGTTCTTAAAGATGTTGAGGATGGGCAAGATCTGGCGGTAGTAGGGCACCAGGGCCTCCCCCACCATGTCGGCCGACAGCACCAGGTGTTGGAGGACCTTCAGGGTGGTGCAGATGACCTGGCGGTTGCGGGTGTTCAGGGCATTCTTGATGGGTATGATGAGTTGGGGGATGACTGGGAGGATCTTGGCCCCTCCATGCTCCAGCATGTCATGCACCCCCTGGCGGGCAAAGAACTCGTAGGGGTGGGCCATCTCACACAGACCATCGAAGAAGAGAGGCAGGTAGTGGTGGTAGTCCAGTTTCTCGAGTTCCACCTTCCAAGCGATCTTGTTGCCCTTGGTGTCGTGCTCCAGGGCGATCGGGAAGTCCCCCCGCTCATAGAACTTACGGAAAGCTGTCGGCTTGGAGGGTCGCTCCCTGAAGGCCCCGGCCGCTGGGGGACCCCTCACCTGGGAGTTCCTCATCATGGCCTTCACGGTGAAGCCTTCTGAGCAAGCGGACAGAGGGGCAGCTTTGGTCTTGGCGTGCTCTGGCTTCAAGGGGCAGCTATCAACCACCATAGCGTGGGGTGTTCAGGCAGATCTCTATGGAGGTGGCACAGGACGGCTGTCTGGGCAGCTCAGTGCTTGCAGACTGCTGGAAGAGTTGTTTAAAGCCGTCGCCAGGGCAACAGGATCCCAGCTGCTACAGTGTAACATTGGGTTGCCAGGGAGACGGCTAACACGTGGCGTACAGGAGGGGGCGGGGCCGCGTACAGCCTGAAGGATTACATGCCCAGGGACGTGTGATCTGCACGGGGGGGAATGTCACCGCCTACAGGGCATCACATGAGGGAAGGGGGGGGGGGGGGTCCGAGAGCGGGACCCTCTGTCAGTGGACGGGCACGGCTCTGCTTCCCCCGGCCCCATGCACTGTAGTAGTATAGAGAGAGTGCTGTGGGACTGCGGAAAAATGGCCGCCGGAGTCCGCATTCGCAGACATATTTTCCTCCGGCGGCCATTTTCTTGTAGTCCCATAGAAATTTCTATGCAAGCGGAGGGGGCTGGAGAGGCAGAGGACAACACATTGGATGTCTTGTGCTGCTGCCTGTAACTAGCGATCCGCTGCAGAGGGAAGGAACTGCTATACTGGAGCATATCTGGCTATGGGGAGAAAGGCATAGCTCCCAACTGTCCCTCTTTGGGAGCCCTGTCCCTCTTTCCTCCTCATTTGTCCCTCTTTCAGGACTTTGTCCCTCTTTCTATGTATATATATATATATATATATATATATATATATATATATATATATGTATGTATGTATGTATGTATGTATGTATGTATGTATGTATGTATGTATGTATGTATGTATGTATATATATATATATATATATATATATATATATATACATATTTCTGTACAAAAAATTGTGTTTGACTCTAAACTTTATTCCCATCCTTTAAATTGATATACTAGTAAAAAAAATGTTAATATGAAGGAAAATTAAGCAGGATAGAAAGGGCCAGTGTGGTTTGAATTATAAAACAACATATTTTGTTTTATAAAATAAAATCTCTATGGTATGCATGACTAGGGTTGTGTTGGGGGCATGATCAGGGGTGTGGCTTAAAGAGACACTGAAGCGGAAAAAAAATTATGATATTATGATTTGTATGTGTAGTACAGCTAAGAAATAAAACATTAACATCAGATACATCAGTCTAATTGTTTCCAGTACAGGAAGAGTTGAGAAACTCCAGTTGTTATCTCTATGCAAACAAGCCATTAAGCTCTCCGACTAAGTCTTATGCTGGATACACACGGTGCGTTCGTGCACTCGATTTTCCCGTCGATTCGTTTATTTCCAACATGTCCGATTTGGATTTCGATGGATGGTTAGGTTGATTCGCATGCAAAGTATGCCGAATCGACCTAACGATCCATCGAAATCCAAATCGGACATGTTGGAAATAAACGAATCGACGGGAAAATCGAGTGCACGAACGCACCGTGTGTATCCAGCATTAGTCGTGGAGAGGGCTGTTATCTGACTTTTATTATCTCAACTGTAAGTGAACTGTTTACTTTTTCTCTGCTAGAGGAGAGGTCATTACTTCATAGACTGCTCTGAAAGACTCATTTTGAATGCTGAGTGTTGTGTAATCTGCACATATTATAGAATGATGCAATGTTAGAAAAAACACTATATACCTGAAAATAAAAGTATGAGAATATTTTCTTTGCTGCTAATCTTCTAGTAATTATTCATAGTACACAACCAATTCACTATATCATTTTTTTTTTCGCTTCAGTGTCTCTTTAAGTGTCCCTCTTATCTCAAAAAGTTGGGAGGTATGGGAAAGGGGGGGGGGGCACATCTAGCTATCTATGGGGGATGGGAGGAGGGGCACATATGCCTGTCTGTAGGGGGTGACCCAGTGGCGCAACATTGCGACCGCACTTCGGCCAAGGACCCCAAGAGCGAGGCAGGTCATTTTGTAGCACGCTCACCCCTGTGCCTGACCTGTTCGCTGCCATAGACATAATGTTAATATATCTATGGCCGTTCAGCAATGTAATTTGGCAATCGCCGGGCGTCAAATGACTTCTCTCTCCGAGTTGCTACAACTCGGAGGGGGAATGGTAATTAATGCCGACCAGAATTTGTGTGGCAGTAGGGCGACCGTCATTCGGTTCACCCTGCCGCAAAAATTACATGCGGCGAGTATCCATGTACGCCCTTAAGTTGCCCTCCCTCAACCACAGTATTAACTCTCTATTGGGCCCATCTTGGTAATAATCACTTCTATAGATGCCTTTAATAGTAGTAATCATTACTAAGCTGTTCCCCATCCTCTTCTTGCACGTCTGGCACTGTGGCTGTCCATGGCAGGTTTTGGTGCACTATATGAATTGTTTTGTATGGGGGGGGGGGAGGGGTGTAAATCCATCCCTGTGTGGGTGGTGATGGCTGCATTTCATTTGCGAGGTAATTGCTGCATTTTCATATCTGAGCTTGATGGCTGTATTGCACTTGTGAGTATTATTGCATTTTATTTGTGGGGGTGATGGCTGCATTTCACTTATGGAGTACATAATCCTGTCACTGACTATCCTCAGAGGAGCTCATAATCTAATCCTACCGTCATCCTGGCTCCTCCCGGTCCCGCCGCCGCATACCGCACTGGCGACACCCGGGACGGGTGTCGGGGTCCCTCTTCATTAACGGTGACGCTCTTCGTCATCACGCCGGCCGCTGCGCGTCATCACGCTGGCCGGCAGTAGGGATGGTCGCTGGAATCCGCGGAATTGTAAATTCCGCGATTCCGGCCGGAATTTGGTGATTCCGGTTCCGATATGACGGAACTGAACTGCTATAGCTCTAACACGGAATTCCGCGGGAAAATTTTAAAATTCCGCGGAATTTATTTCCCCACCTAACTGATTTCTGCCTGATAACCTTTCTCCCTCCCTCCCGAGGGTCTCATCTTCCAGGGAATTGTAGTATTTCAAAAGCCAGCTTACATACCTTGGCTGGGAATTGAACCCAGGTCTGGGTGCATGGTAGGTAGCTCACTTCACCACTATACCACATGCTGAAGCCAGCCGAGCATGTACCATTATGATATATCCAAGAGAAAAATGAGCTTGCTTATGGATTTGTAGCATGTCAAAAGCCAACTCACATTGGCCGGGAATAGAACCCTGGCCTACCACTCTGTAGGCTGCTATCCTAACCATCATACCACCAACACAACACACTACAATACTACATGATGAAGCCAGCCTAGCATGTACCATTATTATATATCCAAGAGAAAAATTAGCTTGCTTAAGGATTTGTAGCATGTCAAAAGCCAACTCACATTGGCTGGGAATAGAACCCAGGCCTACCGCTCTGTAGGCTGCTATCCTAACCATTATACCACCAACACAACACACTACAATGCTGGATTACAGCTGCCCAGAATCCCCCCTCAGACCTCAGACAAGTTGAGACACCAGAATATCTGCAGGCATCCTGCAGCTCACAGCACCGTGCTGCTGCCATGACTATGTGCCATCCCGCCCCCTTTCTTTCCCTGCTATAGTTGACTTCGGATGCAACACA
Source organism: Hyperolius riggenbachi (assembly GCF_040937935.1). Classification (NCBI taxonomy): domain Eukaryota; kingdom Metazoa; phylum Chordata; class Amphibia; order Anura; family Hyperoliidae; genus Hyperolius; species Hyperolius riggenbachi. The sequence continues at coordinate 484,005,988 of NC_090648.1, read as the reverse complement.
GCTTCTCATGTACAGAGCATGGAGCAGCACTAAAGAACTTAAAGGGGAACTGAAGAGAGAGGTATATGGAGGCTGTCATGTTTATTTCCTTTTAGACAATACCAGTTGCCTGGCAGCCCTGCTGATCCTCTGCCTCTAATACTATTAGCCATAGCCCCTGAACAAGCATGCAGCAGATCAGGTGTTTCAGTGGTTCAGACTTATAAGTCTGATCTGACAAGACTATCTGCATGCTTGTTTCTGGTTTTACTCAGATACTACTGCAGAGAAATAGACCAGCAGGGCTGCCAGGCAACAGGTATTGATTTAAAGGAAATAAACATGACAGCCTCCATATACCTCTCTCTTCAGTTCCCCTTTAACAGAGCACAGAGTCAGGTATGAGCACAGCCCTGTGCCCTGCTGTGTGAATGCTTCACTTTCCCCTTCATTACCAATGTCAGCTGTCCTCATTATTATCTGTACTAGAGTGACCAGATTTTTGTTGGTTCAACTTGGGACGGGTGGAGCGGGCCGCGCTGAAAAATGGGGGGATGCGGGCGAAAAATGGGGGGATGCGGCGCGCGTAGCGCTGCGCCGAAAAATGTTGTGTGGCCAGGACATTGTATGAGCGGATCTAAAATAATGATGTAACAGCGAGGCATAAGAAAGCAGTGTTTACGCCATGATGTGGTCAGACGAGGTTTCGCATCATGGGTGTGCAGAAACTGTATGATGCTATTTAATAGTATACCGTAACCCCAAAGCAGCAAACATAGCCAACTATGACCATTAAATAATAAATGCAGCAACAGTTAACCCAGACATCAGAAAATAAACGCAATGTGGGCAAAATTTCAGCACAAAATAAATGCAATGGGCAACATGTCAGCACAAAATAAACGCATTGTGGGCAACATGTCAGCACAAAATAAACGCACTGCGGGCAAACATGTCAGCACAAAATAAACGCACTGCGGGCAAACATGTCAGCACAAAATAAACGCACTGCGGGCAACATAGCAGCACAAAATAAACGCACTGCGGGCAAACATTTCACCAGAAAATAAACGCACTGCGGGCAAACATTTCACCAGAAAATAAACGCACTGCGGGCAAACATTTCACCAGAAAATAAATGCACTGCGGGCAAACATGTCACCAGAAAATAAACACATTGCGGGTAAACATGTCACCAGAAAATAAATGCACTGTGGGCAAACATGTCACCAGAAAATAAATGCAATGGGGGCACAGTTCACCTGGAAAAAAATTTACTCACCTGGCAGAAGTCTCCTCTGGCGCTAAAAGCGGGACGTTTCCCGGGACCTCATGCAGCCTGGGACAGCGGACCCCGAATCCGGGACGTCTGGTCACTCTATCTGTACCCAAAGTGCTCCTGATCAATCTCGTTGTCGATCGGGAGCAGATTGGATATTTGAGAAATAATTGTCAGATACTGTCAGTCGGACGGGAAATTGCATTGTGTGTACCCAGCACGATGTCCTACCATATTATTATACCGCATTGTGCGTGCCTGAAGGAGACCTTTCAGGAACCCCCCCTTGAAAATCCTGGGTTTGCCCCTGGAGGGAATCGGGAAATTTTGGCGCCTGGGGCTAATGGACTATTTGGGCACCCCGATAGGCGCGAATGCAAAATATTGCCAATTGGGCATCAAAGAGGAAATTAGGGCGCCCGATAAATGGCAGGCGCCGGGCTCGTCCAAAAGAAATTTTTCATTTTGAGAATTCGTTTTGAAAAACATTGTTTTGAAATACTGTTTTGACAATTATTTTCTAAATTATCGTTTTAACTTTTTTTTATCATTTTGAAATTCATTTTGACAATAGTAATTTTGGAAATTATCATTTTGAAATGTGATATCTTAGAAACGTATTGTTTTTTTTTTTGTATTAACATTATTTGCAACGGAGAAAGGGGGTTTAAGGTCGCATTCACAGTGGGACGTTATGGTTGCGCGTCATAAAGTCTTATAACGCAGATTACCGCACTGCAATGCTAGACCTATGGGCCGTTCAAGTTAAAGTCGCATTAAAAAATGTTGCGTTGTGGTAACTCCCTGCTTGCAATGCGTTACCTCTTAACGCAGACACGTTGCAACTTTAACAAGGCATTAAAACGCAATGTCCCATTGTGAATACAGCCTTAGGGTTAGGTGTCAGGAAGGGGGATTTTAGGGTTAGGCATCACCATTGGGGTTAGAAGAAAATGTTGCCTATACTATCCTTATTTTCCTGGCTTATCTGATGTATCCGTCAGGAAAGACCATATAGTGGGGTCCTAGGAAACAAAGCTTTATATATTCTTGCGAAGAGCCCATAAGATGAGAAATACCAACACTGGCTATAAGTTTAAGATGGTCATTGAGATGTATATCATACCGGCTTGTACACAGACTGTAGGCACCCACATCATAACAGACTCACATATTACAGACACTCATTACAGACAAGCAGAACAGGAGACTTAAAGGGAACCTAAACTGAGAGGGATATGAAGGTTTCCTTTTAAACAATACCAGTTGCCTGGCAGTCCTGCTGATCTCTTTGGCTGCAGTAGTGGCTGAATCACACACCTGAAACAAGCATGCAGCTAATCCAGTCTGACTTCAGTCAATGCATCTGATCTGCATGCCTGTTCAGGGGCTGTGGCTGAATGTATGAGGGCCCGTTTCCACTATCGCGAATTCGCATGCGTTTCCTGCATGCAGATTCACATAGCCAATACAAGTGGATGGGACGGTTTCCACTTGTCAGGATTCCTCTGCGTTTTTCTGTGCAGAAAAAATCTGCACGGCAGAGCCATCAGAATTCACATACCGCTATGCGAATTGCATACAATGTATTTAATAGGGAATTTGCATGCGGTATTGGTATGCAAATTTTCCTCTGAATTCGCATAGGATTTTACATGGAACCAATGGAACAGCACACAGGCAGTGCCATGGTTAAATTTGCATACATCGTCATCCATGCGAAATCGTACGCGAATTCGCATGAAAATTTGCATATAACCGCACGCGAAATTCGCATCCGCATGCTAATTTTTACCGCAGCGATTCCCACCGCACAAGTGGAAACGGGCCCTGAGTGACACAGGATCAGCAGGAGAGTCAGGCAACTGGTATTATTTTAAAAGGAAAAATCCATATCCTTCTCAGTTTAGGTTTCCTATCACTAACTCACTGTCATTAAACTCTGCTGACCCCCCTGCTGACCGGTACACTCCTGTAATGATAAATCCCAGCTCAGTGTGAACAATATCTGTATACAATCAGCGGTCAGGCTTTGTGCGGCCGACCGATCCCAGCTGTCAATCATGGTCACACTTTGGCTGACACCGGCGGTTTTACACTTTCAGCCCAGGAATACAGTTTGTGACATAACCAGAGGAAATGCAGCCTAGATCCGACACCTCCGTCTAATTCTCAGCACACTTTAAATGATCAGACGCGGCCAAACCTTGTAGGAATGTTATTCAGGGTATTACCTTACATTTGTACCTTTATTGTGCTAGCAGTATGGCTCATGTTCACCGAACACCAGACAGACATCGCTGTTACCCCAACCATCCCTGCATGACAAACCTTAAAGGGATACGGTAAGGGGGTCGGAGGAAAATGAGTTGAAGTTACCTGGGGCTTCTAATGGTCCCCCGCAGGCACCTTGTGCCCGCGCAGCCACTCCCCAATGCTCCGGCCCCGCCTCTAGTTCACTTCTGGAATTTCAGACTTTAAAGTCAGAAATCCACTGTGCCTGCGTTGCCATGTCCTCACTCCCACGGATGGCACCAGGAGCGTACTGCGCAGGCCCAGTATGGTCTGTGCCTGCACTCCTTGTGACATCAGGGGAAGCGAGGACACGGCAATGCAGGCGCAGTGGTTTTCAGACTTTAAAGTCTGAAATTCCAGAAGTGAACCGGAGGCGGGGCCGGAGCATTGGGGAGTGGCTGCACGGGCACAGGGTGCCTGCAGGGGACCATTTGAAGCCCCGGGTAACTTCAACTCATTTTCCCCCGACCCCCCTACAGTATCCCTTTAAAGAGAAACTCTGACTAACAATTGAACTTTATCCCAATCAGTAACTGATAACCCCTTTTACATGAGAAATGTATTCCTTTTCACAAACGGTTCATCAGAGGGCTCTGTCTGGCTGATATTGTGGTGAAACCCCTCCCACAGGAGACTGTGAGGACCATGGTACTCCTGGCAGTTTCCTGTCTGTGAACCTTGTTGCATTGTGGGAAATAGCTGTTTCCAACTGCCAAAAAAGCATGCAGCAGCTACATCATCTGCCAACAGTAAAAATGTCACCATGTAATAAATGTCAGAATGTAAATCAGGGGTTTAAAAGATTTTACAATGGGCAAACACTGACTAAATCACTTATATATAATTATTGTAAAAATGAAGCACTTTTTTTATTACATTATTTTCACCAAAAAGAAAAGGTCCAAGCTGAATAAAAAAACAAAATCTACTTACCCGGGGCTTCCTCCAGCTCCTGGCAGCCGCAGCTCCACTCTCAGCTGGTGGCCCGTTGCAGATGGTGACTTCCACAGGTCGGAATCTACTGCGCCTGCGCAAATGTGTCTCGGGGTCGCGCTGACGTGGTCTGGAGTGTTCTGCGCAGGTGCCGTAGTTCTGTGCCTGCACAGAACACTCCAGACCACGTGGGCTCTCGCGCAGGCGCAGTAGATGGGGTCGGCATCAGTAACGGAGGAAACACCGGACGGGAGCGGAGCAGCAGGGATGGACATATCGGGTGCCAGGGGCAGAAGGAAGCCCCAGGTAAGTAGATCTATTTTTTTTTTTTTTACTTTCTCATATCTGTCCTTTAAAGTACACCTGCAGTGGGATGGCTATGAAGGCTGCCCCATTTATTTCCTTATAAACGTTTGCTTAAAGCGGATCCGAGAATAAAACTAACTATAACAAGTAACTTGTCTATATATCTTATCTAAAGTTTAGATAGTTTACACAGCAAATCTAGCTGCAAACAGCTTTAATAGAACATGATTATTTCTTCCTGTGATACAATGAGGGCAGCCATGTTGATTTGTAAACATTACACAGAGGCAGGCTTATCTGTATCTTGATCACTAAGCCTGTGAAAAAAACAAATCCCCCCTCCTCCCTCCTCCCCTCTGCCTCTGAAATCAATGGCTAGTAACAACTCCTCCTCCTCCTGCCCAGACTGAGCTCCCATGAGCCCTTGCTACTGCCAAGGCTCTCTGAAACCTGTGGGCGTGGTTTATTTAGTTTATAGGGAATTAGAGTATTAAAACAAAAACAAAAAAGTATTTGGCTTGAGGAATGCCCTATAAACAATAGGAAAGGAACTCAATTATGCACTGAGTAAAAGTTCACCTCGGATCCACTTTAATGTATGGGCAACTTAAGGGTGCATACACACATCCAATTTTGATTGGCCAATCGCTGGCCAGTTTTATCTCCTCTATGTAGTATGAGCGCTTACCTATGCAATCTCTCCATAGTATTCAAAGTCTGTTGGTCCTCATACTACATGTAACGTGGAAATATCAAAATTGGATGTGTGTACTAGATTTAACGCTGTCAAACACCCCAGACATCCTAAAACACGAACCCCTCCAGATAGCAGAAAGAACTGGCCTACTGGAATCTGCAACCACAATGTACAGCGCCGAGAACATCAAGCTGAGCTTACGCAGCTATTTGTATTGTTTCATCGCAGATCGCTGGGCGGGGCCTGGGTTCTGCATCTGATCTGTTTAGTATCTGTGTCTTCTCAGCAAGGCGCTAGGAGCTACATCCAGCCCACCGAAAAGACCAGGAGGCGGGGCTCTGCCAGCTACAACCGCCAACTTGTAAAACGACTGCTTGCATTGTGATAAGCGCACGCTCATATTTGTTCAGATTAAAATACATATATACACATTACCCTTAGGTTTTCCTTCAAGGTGAGGTAAACTCGAAGCCCCCGATCCCAAGTCACAGACATGTCGCTCCCCAGAATGAGGATGTAGAAGTTTCCGGACTGCAGCATATCGAATCCCGTGTCGTCGTTCAGCGGCTTTCTGACGGTGACCTGAGGAGTTAGCCAATAAAATCAGTGGTGAGTGGTTGCTATAGAAACCGCATCCTCATCAACAAAGGTCAGCCCTTCAGATAGTCAGCGAGATGGTTGTAATCCTGAGTTGATGCAAATGTATGTAGTTTGGAAATGGACACTCGATTGGTCCATTTAAAGTTGGCTTGTCAGCCACAAAATCAAATAACAAGTTATATACTGCTCTGTATTATGCAATCTACAACATGACCCTGCGTTGCAAGCATTCCAAGATAATCATAAATGTTTCTGCTATAATGAATCTTATCTCAGTCAGCCTGGCTCTATTCTGGTACAGGGTGGGGGAGAAGGAAGCTTGTTATCTCCCCTCCCACAGTCCTGCTCCTCACTGATTGGCTGAGGGCAGTTCAGTGTGACACGAGGCTTAGAAGGGAAATATACTTCACCCTTCTGCAGAAGCTGCGGAAATGCGATCTATGCTGTGCTCACATGTGTTTACAAAGCAAGCTAGATGTGACAGTGCAGCTTCTAGGAGGAAACAACATCAGGATTGTCTTCCGTCAGAGGCAGAAAAGATGGAGAATGCCTGGAAACAGTTTTCTCTTTATTTACTATATAAAGTTCACTGAAATCAAAACGTGGACAGTACAGTACATATATTATGTCAGTAGAACAAGTATTTATCTACTTATGTATGTATTTCTTTCCTGGGATAGTATGACTGACCCTGCTGCTTTAAAAGTTGCATACATTTGCATAACATTTGGATCAACTTAGAATTATTAACCCGCCCATTCTTCTGACAGTCATGTGATACAGACCTGCTCATTGGCCAACTCAATTTCTCCACCCCTAAAGTAAATAGTGATCTTTTTGGCGCATTTCTCTCCTGTGAAACCGCAGCCCACGTTTCCAACGAGGATTCGAAAAGTCCCAGGCTCTCCATTGCAGTAATCCTAGAAAGGGGGAAAAATAAACGAAAATATTATTTTCTAAATGAAAGCCCACGTTCCTAGTACAGATCGTCCACAAGAGCCTAATAATTCCAAATTGATGCAAATTGCAGATTGGAAACCGACCAATCAAATGCAGGAGCTGCAGTGTTTGATTAGTCCATTAACAAACTGCTTAAAATTAGCTTCAACTTGGACTAAGGGCTCGTTTCCACTTGTGCGGTGCGAATCGCCGGGATTCCACCGCTGACGAAATTGCATGCGGATGTGATTCCGCGTGCGTTTTTTGCCGCGATTTCGCATAGGCAGGGTATATGCAAATTTAACCATATCACTGCCTGGTTCAATTTACATTAGTTTTCATGCGAATTTGCACGCGAAATCGCGGCAAAAAACGCATGTGCGTTTTCCATATCAAACACATAGCCTGCGAATTCTGCAGCCTCCTGCACAGAAAAACGCAGGAAAAAACTGACAAGTGGAAACAGGGCCATCCACTTGTATTGGTTATGCGAATCCGCATGCAGACAACGCATGCGAATTCGCTCTAGTGGAAATGGGCCCTTACAAGCACGTCATTGACCATTGCAAATTCCAGACTCAAAGTGGACCTGAACTCTTGTACAGGACAGAAGGAAAACAGAGAGAAACGCACCCTGTGTGTATTTAGAAAGTTTAGCCTGTTTAAGTTCCCCTCAGCTGTGACTAATCGCGACTGTAATAAGATCTCTTAGCTATGTCAGCTGACTGCCACGGCAGAGAGGCTAATTTGAAAGCACAGGATGTTAACCCTATGTCTGCTTCCATGAAAGCAGGAAGTAGAAACAGTGCAGATTTATTGCAGGATTTGTATCAGCTGCAACAAAGAAATGTTTTTTGTTTTTCTTTAAAGGTTTTTATGCTGTTGCTCTGCATTTCTTCATATTTTCTACTACCACTACTCCGCTGCAATCCATTGGGTGTTTGGCGTGACTGAGGTGCGTTTGGGCTTGGTGTACGGAGGAAAAAAAACAAGTGGGAAAATATTTTGATTTGCCGAATCGCAGAAAAATCACATTGCGTTGTGATTGCAGTAAGCCGGCAATTGCAATGGTGAAAAAAAGGTGTCGAAAACAGACCGCACTAATGGAAATGTTCACTGCGGTTTCCATTCGTTTTTTTTGGTACCTAACTTTTTGCGATCCACAAGCGATCTGTATTGGATCGCAAAACGCTGATGGTGCCAAAACTGTCAGTTTCAACGGATCCGATGTCCGTTTGAACGGATCCATTGCGGACCGGTTTAAAGGCTCATACACACATCAGACCATAGTCTTTTGAAAATGAAAGATCACAGACCAGTTTTACCCCCTTCCATGTAGTATGAGAGCCATACCTTCACAGTCTTTTCTATGGAGCTGAACTCCCCATCAGAAAAAAATCTTTGCAAGATGCTGCACACAAAGATGCTGTACAGACACAAGAGATCAGTATCTGCAAAAGATCTGTTCCTGCCAAAGATCCGTTCCTGCAAATTGCATTCATAGTCCATGGGCTCGTTTCCACTAGTGCGGCGTGCGTCTCGTAGACGCACGCCGGCACTGAGCGGGTGGGCGGGATCGCAGGCGATTCCCATCAGCCGTGCCATGCACGGCTATGGGAATCGCAGCCTCCGCCGCGAATTCTGTGGGGGTTTCCGGCCGAATCGCTACTGCAAGCGATTCGGCCGGCGGCGCCGTTATCCTCTATGGCAGAGTTTCCCCGCGCGATTTGCCTGCGGGGAAACTCTGCGGATTCGCGGCCGTTTCCGCGAGAGTGGAAACGGGCCCTGAGAGATCTGCAGATCATCATACACACCTTGTTTAACAGACATTCTTCTGCAGATCAGATCCACCAGGATGGATTTTCAGATCTGCAGATGATTGATCTGCAGATAAATGTCAGTTAAATAAGGTGTGTATGATGATCTGCAGATCTCATAGACTATGAATGCATTTTGCAGGAACGGATCTTTGGCAGGAACAGATCTTTTGCAGATACTGATCTTTTGTGTCTGTACAGCATCTTTGTGCGCAGCATCTTGCAAAGATTTTTTTCTAATGGGGAGTTCAGCTCCATAGAAAAGACTGTGAAGGTATGGCTCTCATACTACATGGAAGGGGGTAAAATTGGTCTGTGATCTTTCATTTTCAAAAGACTATGGTCTGATGTGTGTATGTGGCCTAAGGCTTGAATGTGTGGAATGTGCAGGGCTGCTTGTGATTGGATAGAAGCGATACACACCCTCTCTGCAGGCCCCCTGCACACTCTGTATGACTCACACACTCTGTTTATGTGAGCCTATCACAAGCTGGTTAGTTTGTTTGTAAACACTGCCTAAAACTGTTAATTACAAGCCAGGATTGCAGCAGAGAGTGGCAGAAACAGCACAGAGGGGCCCAGGAGAAAATAAGGAATAGAATGGTATGCTTTTTAGTGTAAGAATATTAGAGTACAGATTCTCTTTAAAGTGAGAACTGGAAAAAAAAATCATTCAATGAGAAACTACTTATTTAGCTTACCTATCCTGTTGTTTTACTGGCAGATTTAGGAGAAATGTGATATAAAAAAAAAATACAAAAGAATATTTCTGCTGGTTTCCATCTTTACTGTTTCTTGGTAATGCCAAATGTGACATCACTTCTGCCCTTTTCTTTTTTCACACAGCTCAATGTCCCTAATGCCACAGCTTACTGTCCCTCCCACAGCAAACATCACCTAGACAACAGGCTCGAACACAGTGACTCCAGCGCAGGAGACTTGGGCACACAGGGAGTAACGTCGGCGCTGTCAGAAGACGGAGCTGAAGTTACTTTTAAAACACTATAATTCGGCTTCCAGCAATAGCCGGAAGACAAATTATTTCATTCCCCACCATCCATGGTGGCCTGGAGGGGGAATAATATTTAACACGGCCGGGACTTGTGCAGCGGCAGGATCATCAGCCATATACTGGCTGTATCCTGCGCCCAAGTCTCTCGCGCCGATTCCTCTCGTCCGCCAACAGGCTTACATCATTGTGTAAACTTTTTAGAAGAAGTGAGGGAGTCAACTACCATCTGGTCATAGTGTCCCTCTTATTAGAAATAGGGAGCTATCTGTTATTTGCATGCTGAGATAAGCTTGGTACTGTAGCTAGGGAAAAAAAAAAAAACTTCCCACAATCCCGCTGGCACTGCACTGTTCCTGTAGTTAGGCAAAAGCTACCAGACTGGTTTTAGCACACAAAAAAAAAAAAAGTTGAAATATATTTTTGGGGTTCTAACTATTTTTTTGTCTTTTTTTTTTGTTGGGGGGGGGGGTAGAATGTTACAACCCCCTTTAAATCTAATCACTGTAAACACAGAAAGCAAACAATTCTGACACAAACAACGATTATGTTATATAACAAAAGCAAAGCTTCCTGTTCAGTGCAGCCAATCACTCAGACAGCAAGGTGGAGGTTTCTAGACAATCTCATGGCAACAGTACTCCAAGCAGAGGGCTGCTGCCAAGGAGGCAAGGAAGAGCAACTTGAGCCTACTGGCAGTTTCTGGAAATTCTTTACTGGATGCAAACTACAGAAAGACCGTCACCGTCACCGAGCGGCATTAAGGCCCGGTTCACATTAGCGTTTTTTTTGCAGATCGGAACCGTATACTGTACAAACGGAACGGACGCGAACGGATCCAATGTTAATCTATGAGATCGTACACATCTGTGTTTCTCTCCGTCCGGATACGTTACCTATGTTCCGGACCGGTCCCCGGATCCAGAAAATGCTGCAGGCCCTAATTTTCCAGACCGTTGTACCCTGCGGACCTGAAACTGAAGGTTTTGCAGGGCAATAGGAACCAATAGAAAATGGAACTTATCAACATACTGGCTATAAAATCGGACCTTTCTAGCCGCTTCCTGTGTACTCTCTATGGTACAGCGGCCATCTTGGCTTGTTTAGCTCATGGGCCTAGCAGTGCTGCAGGAGTGGGATCCGTATCAATTCATTGATTTCTGGAAAGAGATGGAAGACATCAGGCCATACAGCATCTAGGACCTGATTGTCCAAGTGCAGGGGCAACCTTTCAAGGAGTAGAGGGTGCACCATCTCATGCGAAGAGCAGGCCTCCATCCCACATAGTAGTAGGTGAAAATTTAAACGAGGCTATTCCAAGCCAGATGCTGTAGAAATACACTGGATCCATTGTCCAAACAGCAAGCTCTCTCCTCAACAATGACCACAATGTATTTACAGATCATTCAGAGCTCTGGTGTATATATAGCTTATCTGTAATGCTAATTTTAGATCTTCCCCTTTAAAACGGAAACGGACACAAAACGTATGCAAAACGGACACAAACTGAACTGAAACGGACCGCAAACGGATTTAGGCTCCCTGCACACTGCATGCGATTCCCATTTTTAATCGTTTTTTTTACATGCGTTTCCGATTTTTAATCGTTGCTGCATGCTGCGTTTTTTTCCTCCCTTTTTCTGTTGATTGCTTTCAGGGAAAATCAGAATTGCAAATTGGAATCGGAATTGCAAATCGGATTTGCAGTGTGCAGGGAGCCTTAAGTCTCATACACACATCAGACTATAGTCTTTGGAAAATGAAAGATCACAGACCAATCTTACCACCCTTCATGTAGTATGAGAGCCATACTCTACACAGTCTTTTCTATGGAGCTGAACTCCACATCAGAAAAAAAATCTTTGCAAGATGCTGCACACACAGACACAAAAGATCAGTATCTGCAAAAGATCTGTTCCTGCCAAAAATCCATTCCTGCAAATTGCAATGATACTCTATGAGATCTGCAGATCATCATACACACATGATTTAACTGTCATTCATCTGCAGATCAAGCAATCATCTGCAGATCTGAAAATCCATCCTGGTGGATCTGATCTGCAGATGAATGTCAGTTAAATCATGTGTGTATGATGATCTGCAGATCTCATAGACTATCATTTCAATTTGCAGGAATGGATTTTTGGCAGGAACAGATCTTTTGCAGATAGGGCCCGTTTCCACTCTCGCGGAAACGGCCGCGAATCCGCAGAGTTTCCCCGCAGGCAAATCGCGCGGGGAAACTCTGCCATAGGGGACAACGGCGCCGCCGGCCGAATCGCTTGCAGTAGCGATTCGGCCGGAAACCCCCACAGAATTCGCGGCGGAGGCTGCGATTCCCATAGCCGTGCATGGCACGGCTGATGGGAGTCGCCTGCGATCCCGCCCACCCGCTCAGTGCCGGCGTGCGTCTACGAGACGCACGCCGCACTAGTGGAAACGAGCCCATACTGATCTTTTGTGTCTGTACAGCATCTGTGTGTGCAGCATCTTGCAAAGATTTTTTTCTGATGTGGAGTTCAGCTCCATAGAAAAGACAGAGTATGGCTCTCATACTACATGAAGGGTGGTAAGATTGGTCTGTGATCTTTCATTTTCAAAAGACTATGGTCTGATGTGTGTATGGGGCCTAAGAACTCCCCATACATGTGTAGTATTTATTTGATTGCATGTATCTCGCTCTGCTTTGGCTCGTGGAGTATCCAGCTCCCGCTTACCTGCGCCATGACGTACTGGCAGTCACCGGGGAAGTTATACATCATACCATCAAAGGTCAGATAATGGGATACCCCAATGGCCGAACACGTGCCGTCACATAGATTTTCTGTGCACTGCCACTTCCTGTCCTTGCAGACACTGGAGGAAGAAAGAAAATGTATGCACTGAGGAGTTATCAGACACAGGTGAAGAGGAGTAAAGGGAATTGCGTAAACAACAGAAAAAAATTACGCTGGCCATACAGCAATGGATGTATGGCCAGATTGACCATTAGACAGATCCCTCTCTGAGAGGAACTCCAGTGAAAATAATGTAATTCTGTAAAAATGAAGCACTTTTTTCTAATTATGTATAAATGAGTTAGCCAGTGTTTGCCCATTGTAAAATCTTTCCTCTCCCTGATTTACATTCTGACATTTATCACATGGTGGCATTTTTACTGCTGGCAGATGACGTCAGTGGAGGGAGATGCTGCTTGCTTTTTTGGCAGTTGGAAACAGCTGTTATTTTCCACAATGCAACAAGGTTCCCACAGTGTGATGTCAGAACCATGGTCCTGACATCACACTGTGGGAGGGGTTTCACCACAATATCAGCCATACAGCGCCCCCTGGTGATCCGTTTGTGAAAAGGAATAGAGTTCGCATGGGAAAGGGGGTATCAACTACTGATTGGGATGAAGTTCAATTCTTGGTTACAGTTTCTCTTTAATCTGATCAGGGGAGGTGTATTGCCTGGCCACACCCTGCACAGTGATTTCCAATAGACTGCCACATGAAAGAAAGAAGAATGGAGGTCAGAGTGGAGGTGGGAGGACACTCATACAATGTGTCCATTTTATTTATATAGTACTTTTTTTTTTTTTTTTTTTTTTTAGCAAAATGGAGCGTTATTAAGTAACGTGAAAACTAAGTTAATTGGGGACAGTATATGTTGAGTGTAATTGAAAAGTTATTTTATCAAGAACAGGAAAAGATTTGCACCCAAAAAAATATTTCTTGAACTGTCATGCCTCATCTTTTCTCTTTATGTAGTAAGTTTTCAGCACCCCAGCAAGCAAACTCCTCCTCCTTTTGTGTCATCAGCCATATAAGGTAGCCAGAGAGGAGGGGCATCGGCCACTCTTTCCTTGTGTGTGCACAGTTGACACCGACCCACCTGCTCCCTGCACTGATGCAACATTAACTCTTTGTGGACAGCACTTTAGGTAAAATCCAACAGCTGTATCTCTCTGCCCCTGCTCAGTCCCCTGTCCAAAATAATTCTGCCAGTTGGGTTTGTCCATTGCAGATAAAAAAAAAAAATGTCACAAATGCATTCATGTAAACTGACCCACAGAAAATCATTGCCGTCTTTGACCCTCCTGTTTTGAGGCCCATGCCTTTTATCTCAAAATGTTGGGGACGTGCTGGGGAAGCCACTCCCACTCTCCTGGCAGCAAGGAACTACAGGACCAAGTCAGCCGGGAACTTCAATATATGTTTTTGCAAAAAAACTAAAAAATGCGGAACCATAATACACAATGCATACAAAAATGGGTGGCTGAATTGGGGCATCTTAAAGGACAACTGTAATGAGAGGTATATGGAGGCCGCCATATTTATTTCTTTTTAAGCAATACCAGTTGCCTGGCTGTCCGGCTGATCCTCTGCCTCTAATACTTTCAGCCATAGGCCCTGAACAAGCATGCAGCATATTGTGTACCTTGTCATGCTTGGTTTGCTGTGAATACAGTGGTTGAAAAAGCTTTCTGAGTGCGGTCTCTGATTTCTCTGATCTACATGCAGCATATAAGGTGTTTCTGACTGAATATTGTCAGATCTGACAAGATTAGCTGCATGCTTGTTTCTGGTGCGATTCAGACACTACTGCAGCTAAATAGACCAGCAGGGCTGCCAGGCAACTGGTATTGTTTAATAAAAAATAAATATGGCAGCCTCCATATGCCTCTCACTTCAGATGTCCTTTAATTCTGTAAGGGCCGGTTTCCATTAGATGCAAATATCGTATCCAGAAAAAATACTAACAACCATGTTGCTATTTATTTATCAGATGACGCATGCATGAAAATCGCTTGCTTGTTTCCACGCGTGTTTTTCTTTCCACGATCAATAACAACAATAGGACTTCCTTTGTAGAAAATCACACAAACTCCCCCCCCCCCCCCCCCCCTAAAAAAAAAGAAATTTGCACTTGTGCATGAAAATTTGCATTTAAAATTCACATATATGCATATGCTATTTTGCATCCAAGCATTCAGGCCTAGTGCACACCGAGCAGTTTTTGGAGCGATCCGTCGGTCGCATCCGCCTGTAAAAAAACGGTTGGCTAATGTATTGCAATGGGATAGTGCACACCGGCGGTTTGAGGTTTTTGCCAAGCCGCAAACGCGCCTCCTGCTGCACGTTTGCGGTTTTCGGAAGCGTTTCGTCCTCAATGTAAAGTATAGGAAAAAAACGCAAACCGCTCTGAAAAACGCTACTTCAGAGCGGTTTGCCAGGCATTTTTGTTACAGAAGCTGTTCAGTAACAGCTTTTACTGTAACAATATGTGTAATCTGCTACACAAAAACGCACCCAAAACCGCTAGGTATGTTTAGAAAACCTCTCTAAACATACCTAGAATCGCTCTGAAATCAGCTTCCAAAACCGCTAGCATATTGCGGATCTGCTAGCGGTTTTGGTGTGCACTGGGCCTTACATGCAATTTACATGCCTCTAGTGCACGGGTGCCATTAGGTAGTTCACAAAGGCCTTCATGGTAGATCCCGACCTCACTACATTTTCCATTCTGTATATACAAGTGTGCTCCTAAACTTGTACATAGGTAGATCATTTTGACTTGCTAATTTTTTTTAAAGTAGCTCACAAGCCGAAAAAGTGCGGGCACCTCTGCTCTAGTGAAAATGTAGCCTAAGGCTGCTTACACACCAAGACGTTACAGGCGCACGTTAGTGCGCCTGTAACGCTCCCCCAACGCACAGCAATGTAACACAAGTGGGCTGTTCACACAGCCCACGTTGCGTTACATGTAATGCTGCACGTTCGGTGCAAAGTGCAGCATGCTACGGCGTTGGAGCGGCTATAGCCGCGTTAGACTGTTTGCACATGCGCAGTGGGGGGCAGAGAGGAGGCTGGGAGAGCCATCTACAGTAGCCGCGCACATGGCTACTTAATATTCACTGCACTGGCGGCAGCTGATTGGCCGGCGGGACCACGTGATGCGGAGTGTCTCGCTCCGCATCACATGGTCCCGCTGGCCAATCAGCGCCACTCTGGGAGACATTATAGGAATCGAGCCGCCGAACGCGGCTCACTCTACCGTCGGCTTTTGCAGCACCATACGTTGTGTTAGGTGCACGTTATGCGACCTTAACGTGACACCTAACACAACGTCTTGGTGTGCAAGAAGCCTTAAGCAGCATTTTCAGTAATGACTTTATATCATAACGTTAGCTGGAGTCGTTGTTGTATACAGTCTAAAATACATATTTACAAATGTATAACCTAATTCTATTTGCGCTAAACCGATTTTTGTCAGAGGAGGAATGTTATAGCGAGTGACTCGCGGTGGAACGCGTTATGTCGTATTTGGCCGCCTTCTTGGCTTCATTTCTCGTCTGTATAGGAAACAGCAGATGTTTGGGAACCTCCATAGAGAAGCATTTATTTAGAAATAAGCTGTACTACACAACTGTACTCTAATAATGCTCCAGATTTATGGGAAACATTTAGCGAAGTGCATTATCGTACCCTGAAGAGCGATTGTGAAATGTGATAGGACTACGGTTGAGCAATAGTGTTTTCTCTGCAATTTGGAGTTATTTGTTCCTGATAGGTTTCCAAATTAGCAGTAGATTTAGTATTAAATGGGACACGATCGGAACTCTGTTTACTGTTTATTATGGTGACTGCAGGAAACAATTATCCGTCCGCAGCCGTCCATAAAAATAAGACGTATAATCTGAGTTCTGTTCTGCCAGTGTGAAAGGGCCTTGAGTAACAAACATTCTGTTCAGATCACCTGGCAGGACTAAAGAGGTCACCACCAGTGATACATTACAGAATGTAAATCAGGGAGAGGAAAGATTTTACAATGGGCAACCACTGACTATATAATCTATAAATGAATATTGTAAAAAATAAGCTATTTTATTTACCAAGTTATTTTCACTACAGTTCCTCTTTAAAGTGGACCTGAACTCTTGCACAGGACAGAAGGAAAACAGAGAGAAATGCACCCTGTATGTATTTAGAGAGTTTAGCCTGTCTAATTCCCCCTCTTCTGTGACTAATCACAACTGTAATTTGATCTCTCAGCTGTGTCAGCGCAGAAATCTCGACAGCCTCAGCTTATTTGTAAACACAGGATTGTAACCCTATGCATAGCTCACAACTGTCCCTCTTTCAGAGGGACTGTCCCTCTTTGGGAGCCCTGTCCCTCTGTCCCTCTTTGCTCCTCATTGGTCCCTCTTTCATGACTTTGTCCCTCTTTCTGTGTATATATAAATATATATATATTTCCCTGCTAAAAAATGTATTTGATTGACTCTAAACTTTGTTCCCAGTTTAGGTTGATATATTACTGATTTTAAAATGGTAATATGAAGGGAAATGCATCAGGATAGAAAGGACCAATGTGGTTTGAATTATAAAACAACATACAGTACTTTTCTTATGAAATCTTTATGGTATGCGTGACTAGGGGTGTGATGGGGCTGGATCAGGGGTGTGGCAGGGGCATGGCTTAAGTGTCCCTCTTTCTCATTTCAAAAAGTTGGGAGGTATGCCTATGTCTTCTTTAGAGATGGTTCGAACCTCCGATTTCTGGTTTGCGAACCTCGAACTCGAACTTCTGAAAAAGTTCACGGACCTGCGAAATTTTCGAACTGCAATAGACTTCAATAGGCAGGCGAAATTTCAAAGCTACAAACACTGTTTCTGGCCACAAAAGTGATGGAAAAGATGTTTCAAGGGGTCTAACACCTGGAGGGGGGCATGGCGGAGTGGGATACACGCCAAAAGTCCCGGGGAAACTAACGGATTTGACGCACAGCAGGGTTATAATCCCTAAAAGGCAGAAATCACATTGCATTGCTAAATTGGAGGCCTAAAGTGCTTGAAAACATCTTGCGTGTGTATACATGGATCAGGGGGTGTCATTAGAGTTCTGCTTCACACTGACACACCAAACTCACTGTGTAACGCACCGCAAACATCTGTTTGTGTAGTGACGGCCGTGCTGGACTGGTGCGCACCATGGCGAGAGTGCAGGCGATGGCGGTTTTCCAGCCCATATGGTCGCCGGGCTGTGGTAGCTGAATGACAGAACAACAGTGACTGTCCAGCTGATCGAATTTGGTCTGTCCGCAATGAAGCAACGACCTTATTATCTTGGGTGTGCCCGCCAATACACTCATATAGCCGGTCATTGCTTCATTGTGATAGGCTAGCCCCTTCACCGCGGCAAGGTAATGATCACGATGGGGAATTGACACATGTACATGCCTTTTGTTTTGTTGTTACAGCCGCAGTGCAGCCAGAAAAATTAGTCAGGCATGTACACGCATCAGAAAAATTATTATTATGTTTGGTAGCACCCGCTGCTAGCAGCGGCCATAAAAAAAAAATCAGGAATCCGCCTGGAGTCCTGGACCCTGTTGGTGGTGGCGGAGAAGGCAGTCAAGCAGCCTGCAGGCAGAGATGCTGTGCGGGTACTGACTTAGTCTTGGGCAGGCAGCAGCGGCCTGCAGGCAGAGATGCTGTGTGGGTACTGACTTAGTCTTTGGCAGGCAGCAGCGGCCTGCAGGCAGAGATGCTGTGCGGGTACTGACTTAGTCTTGGGCAGGCAGCAGCGGCCTGCAGGCAGAGATGCTGTGTGGGTACTGACTTAGTCTTTGGCAGGCAGCAGCGGCCTGCAGGCAGAGATGCTGTGTGGGGACTGACTTAGTCTTGGGCAGGCAGCAGCGGCCTGCAGGCAGAGCTGCTGTGTGGGGACTGACTTAGTCTTGGGCAGGCAGCAGCGGCCTGCAGGCAGAGATGCTGTGTGGGTACTGACTTAGTCTTGGGCACGCAGCAGCGGCCTGCAGGCAGAGATGCTGTGTGGGGACTGACTTAGTCTTGGGCAGGCAGCAGCGGCCTGCAGGCAGAGATGCTGTGTGGGGACTGACTTAGTCTTGGGGCAGGCAGTCACACAGCGTGCAGGCAGAGATGCTGTGTGTGGGGACTGACTTAGTCTTCGGGCGGGCAGTAGCCCTCCAGGATCGATGCCTCATTCATTTTGATAAAGGTGAGGTACTGAACACTTTTTTGACCTGACTGCTGGTGGTATAATACAATGTGCAGTTACACAGGTGCAGTGAAAAGGTATGCAGTGACTGCTGCTATAATACAATTGTGCAGTCACACAGATGCAGGGAAAAGGTATGCAGTGACTGCTGCTATAATACAATTGTGCAGTCACACAGATGCAGGGAAAAGGTATGCACTGACTGCTGCTATAATACAATTGTGCAGTCACACAGGTGCAGGGAAAAAGTATGCACTGATTGGTGGTGGTATTGTATAATGCAAAGTGCAGTCACACAGAGGCAGTGAAAGGTATGAACTGAATGTGCTGGGCCTGGCACAGTACAGCAATTATCAAGGGACAGCTGCGACAGACAGGCCTGTATATGCAGTGTAAGTGGCACAAACACAAAAAAACAAAAAAAAACAGAAGAACATTAGCTCTCAAAAGAGCTGTTTTGGGTTGCTTTTCATCAACAAATATCAGCAAGGAGCAAGCTAACAGACCTCCTAACTATCGCTTTCCCTATCTCTCCAATGTCTCTCCCTTCTCTCACTAATACAGCAGCACACAGAGTGAGAACATGGCCAACGCTGCTGCTTTTTATAAGGGGCGGGGGCTTCAGGAGGGAGTGCAGCCTGATTGGCTACCATGTGTCTGCTGACTGTGAAGTAGAGGGTCACAGTTTAGCCCAATGATGTAGTATAGGGGGCGGGTCGAACTCGCTAAGTGTTCGCGGTTCACCGTGAACTCGAACCAGCTAAGTTTGCACAAACAAGTTCTCTGGTGAACCGTTCAGGCCATCTCTAGCCTTCTTCCATAAAAGCAGGAAGTAGACACACTGCAGATTTATTGTAGGATTTGTATCCACTGTAACAAAGAAATATTTTTCTGTAAAGGTTATTATGCTGTTGCTTATCTTTCAGAGCAGAGCGGAAGGTCTGAATTCAGGTCCGCTTTAAAGTGGACCTATAGGGAATAAATATGCCTCAAAGTGGTACTCCCCTGGATAGACGGAAGCCTCTGGATAACCCAGAGGCCTCACCTGTCCTCCACAGGGCCCAGGGCGGGATTTACCATAAGGCACTGTAGGCACGTGCCTACTGGCGCCAGATGATGGAAAGGCGGCTCACTCCCCTCCCTGAGCACCTCCCTCCTTCCTTCCCTATGCAGAGTCCTGATGAGAGTGTAAATGAGAGGTTACTCCCCTAGCTCTCGGCATTCCACTGATCAGATCTCCCTTTAGCCATGGGCACCTCTAGCTACTTAATTTCGAGGGTACTTCTCAATTGAAGTAAGGGAGGAGTGACAGCTGGGACAGCCAGCACACTTGCGGGGCAGTTGGGAGGGGGCTTGTAGGTTCATGGAGGGAGGAGTCTAGGGTGCCAGGACATCTGTGCCTATAGGCTGCTGTGAGGTAAATCCGGGCCTGGTGAGAAGTATAAGGAGGCTGACATCTTTATCTCCTTTTAAATAATGCTCTTTGCCTGGCTGTCTGGCTGATCCTCTGCCTCTAATACTTTAAGCCACAGACCCTAAACAAGCATGCAGATCTGATGTATGTGACAAATCTGACAAGATTAGCTGCATGCTTGTTTTAGGTGTGATTTAAGGTATCCATACACTAAAACGATTTCTTGTTGAAATACAGCAGATTCGATCACTGTGATCGAATCTGCTGTGATATCGTTAACGCAATTTTGACCAATCGTCCGATTTCCACCCGAAATAAACTGTTCAGTCGATCTGTGCAGGCGGAAAATTTAGCTTGATCGCCGGCGCGTCTGGATAACGTTGTTAGAGGTGTTCAATATAGCAACGACCGATGCAGCGATCACCTGTCCGCTAGCACGAGTCCCCGGGTCCCCACAGTCTCTCACTTGTTCCTGCGTCTTCTCCGTCTTCACTTCCTGTCCCGTCCTGCGAGAAGGCAAAGTTCAAACATTAGAGGGCGCTCTACTGTTTGAACTTCTGCTTGTCATAGGACGGGACAGGAAGTGAAGAGAAGAGGATGCTGGAAGAAGGGCCAGCACGGACCCGGGGACTCGCGCTGGCAGACAGATGATGTATTGCTGCTGGCCGGGGGAGGCGAGGCAGGTGTCAGCGGCAGTTTCACAGGTTGTGAATCGATTTCATACGGAAATCGATTCAAAATCTGTGGGCAGTGTATGGGCAGCCAATAGATCCCTCTCAGATTCGAGTTGGTTGATCTGGTGGCAATGGACCAGTGTATGGCAGCCTTTAGACCCTACTGACCAAAAAGATCAGCAAGCCAGGCAACTGGTATTGTTTAAAAGGAAATAAATATGGCAGGTTCTATAGGTCTAACACATCGGGTTCCTTTTAATTCAGTCTCCTGTTAGAGGCTTCTGCAATTCTACTGTGGTTCACCTTTCCAGCATTGCGACCCTATAAGCGTATTCAACAAAAGCTTGATGACTATGCTTTTGCGACCGCACTCCCATCCAGTGCGACTGTGCGTGTGTGAAAACCGCCCGCACATTCTCAGGAGCACAAAGCCACTTGCGCAGGGGTTTTGTCCTCCCTGCACATGTGGCTTTCTGTTCTGGTCATGCGCAAACCGTACTCGCCCATGTAAACAAACGGGAGCGCTGTCACAGAGGTGAAGAGGGTCCTGGGCACCGGGGCTGTGAAAGAACTACAACGCCTCAGGAGCTTCCAGAGGATTCCCACTACTTCGGTAAAGGTAGCCATACACACAGGGCCGGCCCGCTCATGAGGCGGGGTGAAACTTTTGCCTCAGGCGGCAAAGCTCTAGGGGCGGCATCCGCCTGTCCGTGGGTGCGGGGGTGCCGGCCGCCGAGCTGGAGGGGTAGCTGGCAGGACGGGGGTATTGGGCCTAGCGGTGGGGAGGGGGGTCGGACCCCCCCTCCCTCGCCTGGGTCCCCCGATCTGCGCTCCCCTCCAGCTTTAAATGTAGCGTAAGCAGCCGACAGACAGTAAGAGGCACGGGTGGGGGATCACTCACCAATTCCTCGTTCCAGCGTGCACTCCACTGACGTCACTTCCAGCAACGCCGCCAACTGTATTGTACGTGGCCGGCGTTGCAGGAAGTGACGTCAGTGGAGCGCACGTTGGAACGAGGAAGGTGAGTGATCCCCCGCCCGTGCCTCTTACTGTCTGTTGGCTGCTTACGCTACATTTAAAGGGACTCCGAGCAGTGCAGAAACTATGGAAAGATGCATATCATTTTAAAGCTCTCTTTCTCCTCTTTCCAGTGATATATAAACCACCACCCTACGCCTTTTAGTTTTCGCTATTTTCGCGATTGAAATTGCTGCGGCCGCGATTTCAATCGCGAAAATAAAGAAAACTAAAAGACGTAGAGCGACAATTTAGGTGTCGCCAGAAAGAGGAGAAAGAGAGCTTTAAAATGATATCCATCTTTCTATAGTTACTTGTATTACACAGGACGACACTTTCCCCAGTGTCAGCAGCTCCATTCAGCAGAAAAAGTCGGCCTGTGTAATACAAGTAACTATGGAAAGTTGGATATCATTTTAAAGCTCTCTTTCTCCTCTTTCTGGCGACACCTAAATCGTCGCCCTACGCCTTTTAGTTTTCTTTATTTTCGTGATTGAAATCGCGGCCGCGGCAATTTCAATCGCGAAAATAGCGAAAACTAAAAGGTGTAGGGCAGCGGTTTATATATCATTGGAAAGAGGAGAAAGAGAGCTTTAAAATGGTATGCATCTTTACATAGTTTCTGCACTGCTCGGAGTCCCTTTAAAGCTGGAGGCAAGCGCAGATCGGGGGACCGAGGCGAGGAAGGGGGGGTCCGGGGGGGGGGGGGGGGGAGGGAGGGGGGGGGGAGGCGGCGGCAATCTTTTAAAAACTTGCCTCAGGCGGCAAAAAGTCTAGGGCCGGCCCTGCGTACACAGGGGCGTAGCAATAGGGGATGCAGAGGTTGCGACTGCATCGGGGCCCTTGGGCCAAGGGGCGCCCGTAGGGCCCTCCCTTAACTGCATGTTAGCTCTCTATTGGTCCTGTGCTCATAATAATCACTTCTATAGATACTTTGAATAGTGGTAATAATTAACAAGCTGTTCCCAATCCCCTCCTTGCACCTCTGACACTGTAGTTGCCATTGGCAGGTTTTGGTGTGGCGTATCAATTGTTATGTATAGAGTGCTTGAGGGGCTCCAATGTAAAACTGGCATCGGGGCCCACAGATCCTTAGCTACGCCACTGGCCATACATCAGGTTTCTTGGCGACCGACCGACCGACCATCGGATTTGATTATTATGATCGGAAGAAAATCGGTGCCGCCAGGTGTATGCCTAATCGACTATAACAGCGGTAACAAGAAGTGATATTGGGAAGAGCGACGAATGTGACGAGACCCCCAACGCTGTTCCCCCTTCTGTGTTATGTGTTCCCCCTCCGTGCCCAGAGCACTATACATCACCTGTCCATGGCCGCCACGTGTCCTCTGCTGGCTCCGGATGACGCACTTCTTTCTTCATACACGCACCCCACCTGGTTGCCGGAGTCACGGGGCATGAGTGTGACATCACACACCCGCCTGCACATACGGCGGCGGCCACGTGGGGTGCGTGTAGGGAGCAAGGAGGGCATCCGGAGCCAGCAGAGGACACGTGGCGGCCATGGACAGGTGATGTATAGTGCTCTGGGCACGGAGGGGAATACATAAAGGGGCCCATACACTGATCGATTTCACACATCAATCGATCGATTGATTATATTGAATAGATCAATCAGAAATCGATTCTTTTAAATTTTTCGATCGATCGATTTGTGGATTTTGATCGAATTCAATGGATTTGATCTATCTGACAGGATGGAAGATCTAAGTCGATCTGCTGCTGGTAGCAGATCCATGGCCCATAGAGCTGCATTGGATCTAATGGTGCAATAATGCATTTAGATAGATTTCCAATAGATTTAATTCTGAAATCTATTGGAAATCTGTTCCTAGTGTGTGGCACTCATCAGATAGATTCCTGTCAGATACGACCGGACAGATTTCTATCTGATGGTCGAATCTGCAGCAAATCTATAAGTGTATGGCCGCCTTAACACATTAGCGGCGACAGCGCCAGTAAGGCGGCGAATCTGATGCACAAGGCCGATTCTGGATCGATATCAGCATGAAATTGATTGGGAATCGAGCTGCGGTGTATGGGCAGCTGACAGATCTTTTATCAGATTCGATCAGAGAGAGATTTGTCTGTTGGTTGAATCTGCCCATCATCTCTAGATGTATGGCTGCCATTACTATCACAATATAAGGCAGGGAGCACACTTATTTGACTCGCCTGCGTTTTGATGCATATCGGAAAACTCATGCAGATTCACATATTATGAAAGTGTATGAGCCGCTCACAAATCGCATTGGTGTGCCTTTCCCAAAGAGATTCTGGTACTTTTCCATTAGCCGGGCGCATCCACTAGGTGGTGATAATTACTATTCCCCCTCCAGGCCGCCATGGATATATATAGTAGGGAAAGATGTAATTCTGGTGGAGTTTTATCGCCACCTAGTGGATGCGCCCGGCTAACGGAAAAGTACAGAGATTCTATGCGCATTTTAAAAACGTACAGCAAGTCCCTTCTTCCCGCATACTGTATGCAAATCGCATGCGATTAGCATACAATGCTATCCTATTGAGCCGCAAAAAAATGCATGCGCTTAAGGGCCCTTTTCCACTAGCAGTCGCTAGCGTTCGCGCTGAACGCTAGCGATTGCTGAATCGCAATTCCGCCGTTTTCCCAACGTTTGCGGCCGCGATTTTGCTATGCTATGCACTGCAAGTAAAAAACGAATCGCGGTAGTGGAAATGACCTACCGCGATTCCTATGTTAAAAAGCAAACCGTAGCGATTGTAAAATCGCTAGCGGTTTGCGGTTTTGCGATTCAGCTAGCGCAAACGCGCTAGTGGAAAAGGGCCCTTACATGCTTTTTTGTGAAGGAAAAAAATGTATTTTTTTTTTTTGAAAGAAGGATTTATTAAAACTGCAAAATTAAAATGCACGAAAAATGCACATAAAAACGTAAATGCAGAAAAGAAGGCAGTAACGCGTATGCCAAAGACAAGTGTGCTCCCAGCCTTCTCCTCCTCCCAGGCTTGCATTAACAGCAGTCTCTACTCCAACCCTTTTGTCCTGAGGATTTACTTCCACTGAATGAATCAACCTGGAACCTAAATAAGTCATCACTAACACGCTCTGTTTGTCTTCCAGGGTAACCGCGCAACTCAGAATACAACTCGCTGACTGTCCCTCCGAGGGCATCAAATAGCTAAACTAGACTCCCTGCTGACTGAAATATATGCAGCATTCATGCTTAACCCTCCTGGCGGTCAATTAAAACCGACAGGGGGCAGCGCAGCACTATTATAAAAAAAAAAAAAAATATTTAATCATGTAGCTAGCCTAGCCCTGCTGATCTATTTGGCTGCAGTGGTGTCTGAATCACACCAGAAACAAGCATGCAGCTAATCTGGTCAGATCTGACAATAATGTCAGAAACACCTGATATGCTGCATGCTTGTTCAGGGTCTAATCAGCAATGAGAAGAGTAGATGAAGCACCTTCCTCTATGCTCAGGAATAATTTATTGAACAACTATCACCAGCACAGACAAATACAAGCAGCATAGGGTGCCTCAGAACACGTTCACGGCAATTAAAGGGAACCCGAGGTGAGAAGGATATGGAGGCTGCCATATTTATTTCCTTGTAAACAATGCCAGTTGCCTGGCTGTCCTGTTGATCTTCTGGCATAAGTAGTTTCTGAGGCAAAACCCTGGAACAAGCATATGGCTAATCCAGTAAAACCTGTGTCAGAGTACCTGATCTGCTGCATGCTTGTTCAGGGGTTATGGCTAAACGTATTCGAGACACAGGATCAGCAGGGCAGCCTGGCAACTGGTATTGTTTAAAAGGAAATATAAATGGCAGCCTCCATATACCTCTCACTACAGTTGTCCTTTAATTCAGACAGATTCTAAAAGACCATAACAAGATAGTGCTAAGGGGGTACCCCATGTTATATGTTTGATTTATACTGTGTATATCATTGGTACTACCAGGGTGGTAAATGTGATGCTAATAACACAGGGTTGATGCAAATGTTATGCAAATTTTGGAGCTTGGAATTGGACCGATCATATTTTTATCCAAGACAACCATAAAATAAGGAGAGAAGTTATTACAGCCTTACCATGTGTTGCAGTCGATCTCCACGGACTCTCCCGGGGCGTATTCCTTCCCTGCGTGCAAACACGGGCAAGCAGACGGCCTGATGCATCGGGCGCGGTGGCGGACCTGAAATTCAACCGAACAGCAGTGCTTGAGTTACGTACAACGCTCGCTCACATCTATGAGAACAGTTGTGTGGTGTTCATCCGTGTTATGATTGAATATTAGCATAATCGACATTTGTTTTTGTTTTGTCGCCATCCGCTTCCTCTGGCCAATCCCAAAAAATTGTGTAGGACCCAAAGTTGTGTTCCGCATACCAGAAATTAACAAACTGATCCGTTCCAAAAAGACTGATGTGAGCAGATCCTATCACTTTACATATGATCTGTTTGCACCCAATCAGATCCTCAGGGGTGTAGCAATAGGGGTTTCAGAGGTTGCGACCGCATCGGGGCCCTTGGGCCAGAGGGGCCCCAAAGGGCCCTCCCTCAACTACAGTATTAGCTCTCTATTGGTCCTGGGCTCATAATAATCACTTCTATAGATACTTTGAATAGTGGTAATCATTAACAAGCTATTCCCCATCCCCTTCTTGCACCTCTGACACTGTAGTTGCCATTGGCAGGTTTTGGTGCGCCGTATCAATTGTTATGTATAGAGTGCTTGGGGGGCCCCAATGTAAGACTTGGATCAGGGCCCACAGCTCCTTAGCTACGCCACTGCAGATCCTTTCTGCATAGCCTCTTCTGAAGCGCTGAGTTTAAAAATGGGTGCAAAATAACGGTGATAAAATATCGGTAATTGTACCGATATGCTATAATCTACTATAGTAAAACTTAACTATGTCCTAGCCTCACCTATTCTCACACAAAATCCTCCCTCTTAACCTCTTGAGGACTGCAATGCTAAAACCCCCCTAGTGACCAGGCAATTTTTAGTAAAATGGGCCACTGCAGCTTTAAGGTTAAGCTGCAGGGCCGCACAACACAGCACACAAGTGATTCCCCCCCCCCCCTTTTCTCCCCACCAACAGAGCTCTGATCGCTCCCCCATGTTTATTTTTTTTTAAATAAATATTGTTCTTTTTTTATTACAAAATCCCCTGTTTCTTTAAATGTCAACCCTCCCTTTCTCCCCACAGCCAGCCAGTTATGGCGATCGGCTGTCATAGGCTTCTACCTATGAGAGCTGATCGCTCTCTTGTCCCCCAGGGGGACAGCCGTGTCACACGGCTGTTCCCAGTGCAGCGCTGCACCATGTAAATAGACGGCGATCACGCCCCCCAAGCAGGAGGTGTGCGCACAGCCTGTACGCGATCTCCTGCAGAACAGAGCCCTAGGACTTTACGCCAATTGGCGTTAGGTGGTCCTGGGGCTGCCGCCGTGGCCACGCCCATCGGCGTTACGCGGTCGGCAAAAGGTTAATGCCATCACACACACACACACCTTAAAGGGAACCTGAACTGAGTAAAGTTATTTAAAATAAACACACGATGTACCTGCAAATGGAAGCTCACCATTTTTTTCTTACAGTGATCCCTTCCAGTTCTGACAATATTTTGTCAGAACTGAAATATAGCAGTTGCTGTCAGTTATATATCAGCTGCTGCCAGTTACAACTGAATGTGGAAGGTAATGTCCATGTTTCCTAATGGTTCAAGTGGGTGATATTACAGTTTAACAGTGTGCTGACCAGGAAGCTGTTATGGGGTAATGGCCATTTTCAAAATGGAGGACGGAAAATCCCATTGATCACAGTGGACACACAGGACACAGGAGAGTAGAAAGAGCTTGAGGAGTAGACTACACAGGAGGCAAATATGACCCGTGTGTGGTTACTTTGATTTTTTATTTTCAGTTCAGGTTCTCTTAAAAGAAGAACACCAGTGAAAATAATGTAGCAAAAAAAAAAGTGTTTATTTTTTACAATAATTATGTATAAATGATTTAGTCAGTGTTTGCTCATTGTAAAATCTTTCCTCTCCCCGATTTACATTATGAAATTTATCACATGGTGACTTTTTACTTTTTACTGCTGGCAGGTAATGTCAGTGGAAGGAGCTGCTGCTTGCTTTTTTGGCAGTTGTAAACAGCTGTTATTTCCCACAATGCAACAAGGCTCCCACAGTGTGATGTCTGTACCTCAGTGCTGTGAGGCGCTGACATTTGTGGGAGGGGTTTCACCACAAAATCAGCCATACAGCGCCCCCTGATGATCCGTTTGAGAAAAGGAATAGATTTCTCATGGGAAAGGGGGTATCAGCTGCTGATTGGGATGAAGTTAAATTCTTGGTTACAGTTTTTCTTTAAGACTCCCCACACCTAATCCTAAAGACACCATCCCATGCTTAACCCTTGAAGTGGACCTGAACTCTTGCACAGGACAGAAGGAAAACAGAGAGAAATCCACCCTGTATATATTTAGAGTGTTTAGCCTGTCTAATTCCCCCTCAATGGTGAGTAATCACAAGTGTAATTTGATCCCTTGGTTGTGTCAGCTGACTGCCATGGCAACAAGCTCATTTGTCAACAAGGGATGTTAACAATATGTCTGCTTCCATGAAAGAAGATAGTAGACAAATTGTAGATTTATTGCAGGATTTGCATCAGCTGTAAAAAAGAGATGTTCTACTTTAAAGGTTATCATGCCGTTGCTTATCGTTTAGCGCTGAGAGGAAGTTCTGAGTTCAGACACCCCCTTCCTCATGCATAACACTTAAAGGGGAACTGAAGACAGAGGTATATGGAGGCTGTCATGTGTATTTCCTTTTAATCAATACCAGTTGCCTGGCAGCCCTGCTGGTCTATTTCTCTGCAGTAGTATCTGATTAAAACCAGAAACAAGCATGCAGCTAGTCTTGTCAGATCTGACTTATAAGTCTGAACCACTGAAACACCTGATCTGCTGCATGCTTGTTCAGGGGCTATGGCTAATAGTATTAGAGGCAGAGGATCAGCAGGGCTGCCAGGCAACTGATATTGTCTAAAAGGAAATAGACATGACAGCCTCCATATACCTCTCTCTTCAGTTCCCCTTTAAGGCATAGCTGCCAACTGTCCCTCTTTCCTCCTCATTTGTCCCTTTTTCATGGCTCTGTCCCTCTTTTTATGTAAATATATATATTTCTCTACTAAAATGTGTTTCATTGACTCTAAACTATATTCCCATCCTTAAAGGGGAACTGGAGTAAGAGGAATACGGAGGCTGCCATATTTATTTCCTTTTAATCAATACCAGTTGCCTGGCAGCCCTGCTGAGCCATTTGCCTGCAGTAGTATCTGAATAACACCAGAAACAATCATGCAGCTAGTCTTGTCAGATCTGACTTTAAAGTCTTAAACACCTGATTTGCTGCATGCTTGTTCAGGGGCTATGGCTAATAGTATTAGAGGCAGAGGATCAGCAGGGCTGCCAGGAAACTGGTATTGATTAAACGGAAATAAACATGGCAGCCTCCATATACCTCTCTCTTCAGTTCCCCTTTAAAATTGATATATTACTAATTTAAAATATGAAGGAAAATGAACCAGGATAGAAAGGACCAGTGTGGTTTGAATTATAAAAAAATATTTTTTTTATGAAATCTTTATGGTATGCCTGACTAGGGGTTGTGATGGGGGCGTGATCAGGGGTGTGGCAGGGGTGTAGCTTAAGTGTCCCTCTTTCTCATCTCAAAAAGTTGGGAGGTATGCTTAAGATCCACCCATATCAGCATTGAGGGGTAAGCGCCCGGTATTTGTCAGGTGCCCAGTAAATAGTGGGCGGTGTACCAGGTAAGTAGCAGGTCACTCATTAAAATATCAGCATTCAGGGGAAATTTGGGTACCAGCACAGCAGTTAAAAAACACACGATTGGTTCGCACGATGGCCAGGGGCCCTGGACCTCTCTCACTGGCCGGGGCCCCAAGGCCAACACGTGATACCTGGAAGGGGAGTGCAGGTGGGCTTGGACCTCTCACACCCAGGCTCTGGACCTCTCACATCCAGAAAACCCACCAACACTGCCTCCATACTGAATGCTAAATTCAACACACACAGGCAGTGTTGGTGGGTTTTCTGGATGTGAGAGGTCCAGAGCCTGGGTGTGAGAGGTCCAGGCCCACCTGCACTCCCCTCCAGGTATCATGTGTTGGCCTTGGGGCCCCGGCCAGTGAGAGAGGTCCGGGGCCCCTGGCCATCGTGTGAACCAATCGTGTGTTTTTAAACGTTTTCTTTCAGCTCTAGGACATGGCAGACAGGTGAGCGGTTAGGGAGGGACCCCTGTGGGAGGGATGCCTGCACAGGGCGGTCCTGCTAGCGACGCAATCTTGCGATGGCGTCCAACTGAAGCCTCCCACCTGAATGCTAATGGCTGCTAGATGTGGTATGACAGGTAAAGGGTGTATGACAGTGCATCCTGATTGGCTGACGAGCACCTGCTGACCAATTTCAAATGTAGCTGGATGCATGTACTGCTGTGTTCTATTGCTTGTGTGTGTTGAATACCAGCACAGCAGTGCCTGACAAACTTCTTCTCAATATTTTAAGGTGTGCGTGCCCCTAACAGCTGCGCCTAAATGTAACCGCGTGCGGCAGAATTAGGTACATTACATTGTCGGCATACCGTCACCCAAATTCTGTCCCTGCTTAAAGGGAACCCAAGGTGAGAGTGATATGATGGCTGCCATATTCATTTCCTTTTAAACAATACTAGTTGCTTGGCTGTCCTGCTGAACCTCTGCCTCTAATGCTTTTAGCCGTGGACCCTGAACAAGCATGCAGCAGATCAGGTACTCTGACTCAGCTGACTCAGGTTTTACTGGATTAGCCGTATGCTTGTTCCAGGGTTGTGACTCAGAATGCCAGATGATCAACAGGGCTGCCAGGTACCTGGCATTGTTTACAAGGTAATAAATATGGCATCCTCCATATCCCTCTCACCTTGGGTTCCCTTTAATTGCCGTGACCTTCTTATGACCCCTGAAAGGTTAAATTCAACTCACACACACTGAAATCCGCAGCAGTTTAAAATGATAGCTTACTTGCTGAACAGTAATAGTACAGAAATAGTTTTTAAAAGTGAGAAAGTGGCTTTGTTACAAAAGAAGCGGCCATTAAGAAAAATGTTCCTTCCAGCTATGCTTTATATGAGCTGTTCTGGTTTGCTTCATGTGAGCACCACCAAGTGGCTAAAAGAAATACATGCATGGAAAGTTTACACTGACGTTGGATCTTCGAGAGATATAGGCCCATATACAATTCACTTTTTCTCCTGAGTTTTCTCATTGATGATATTGTCATACTTTGTCATAAAATGTTTCTTAAACCACCAGCAACAGGCTCGGATTTATATCACAGAAGCCTAAAGGCACAGAGGTCCTGGCACCTTAGACTTCACCCTTCATGGTTCATGTAGGTTCTACAAACCCCACCGAACCGCACCACAAGTGTGCTGGCTGGCCCAGCTGTCACCTCCCCCTTACTCCCCTTGCCTGTCATAGGTAGCTACAGGTGCCCCTTAGCATTAGGTAGCAGAGCTTCCCTCAGTATTAAGTAGCTAGTGGTGCCTCTGACTGAAGGGAGATCTCATCAGTGGAATGTTGAAGGCTGGGTGAGTAACCTCATTTACAATCAACTCAAGACTGTATTAGGAAGGAGGGAGGGAGGCACTAGGTGAGGGGAGTGAGCCACCTTTCCATCATCAGGCGCCTGTAGGCACATGCCTACAGTGCCTTATGGTAAATCAGTCTCTGACTAGCAAGCAAGAAAATGCTCAAAATAATTGTAATATACCTTTTCACCAACTTTCGGGTACTTTCTCAATTGTAAAAAAAATGCTGAAAAATGATCCACGTAACGACCAGCTAACGCCGATAGGTGGCGGCTGGTTGCATCCGTATTTCGGTAACGCGTGCGGGAGGCAGACATGCACAAACATCAGAAGTGCATAGACTGCACTGTGATGTTCACACTCCAGTGCGGTGTGCGAACGCATGCTCCATGTATTTTTTTGCAAAATGCGTGGCTGACCCAATGCAACGCAGATGGCGTGCGATCGTACCAGGGATGGTCGTAGTCAGCCAACTTCGCTACGCTGGAAATACGCGTAGTTTTACGCAATTACGCTTCGCCAAACTACGGCTTCTAAAACAAATATTCGCTTCGTATGCATTTCGTAGAATACGCGTTAAAATACGCAATTACGCGTAGTGTATGCGGATACTTATGCCCGTATGCAGAAAATTGTACGCATTAATTTCTTTATAAATGCATATACTGGGTACCCTTCTATGCGTACATTCCCCTATGCGTAGATGCGAACTACGATGCGTAAATTCGCACTGGCGTAGTTTCTGCTCATCCCTGCAGATCTCTCTCACAGCAGATCTCCCTCTCTCTTGCAGCAGATCTCCCTCTCTCTTGCAGCAGATCTCTGTCTTGCAGCAGATCTCTGTCTTGCAGCAGATCTCCCTCTCTCGCAGCAGATTTCCCTCTCTTGCAGCAGATCTCCCTCTCTAGCAGCAGATTTCCCTCTCTCGCAGCAGATCTCCCTCTCTCGCAGCAGAAGATCTGTCTCTTGCAGCAGATCTCTCTCTCGCAGCAGATCTGTCTCTCTCGCAGCAGATCTCCCTCTCTCACAGCAGATCCCCCTCTCTCACAGCAGATCTCCCTCTCTCGCAACAGCAGATCTCCCTCTCTCACAGCAGATCTCCCTCTCTCGCAGCAGATCTTCCTCTCTAGCAGCAGATCTCCCTCTCTAGCAGCAGATCTCCCTCTCTAGCAGCAGATCTCCCTCTCTAGCAGCAGATCTCCCTCTCTCGCAGCAGATCTCCCTCTCTCGCAGCAGAAGATCTGTCTCTTACAGCAGATCTCTCTCTCGCAGCAGATCTGTCTCTCTCGCAGCAGATCTCCCTCTCTCACAGCAGATCTCCCTCTCTCGCAACAGCAGATCTCCCTCTCTCCCAAACAGCAGATCTCTCTCACAGCAGATTTCTCTCTTTTACATCAGATCTCTCTCTTTCTCGCAGCAGATTTCTCTCTTTCTCACAGCAGATCTGTCTTTCGCACCAGATCCCTCCCTCCCTGCAGATCTCTATTTCACAACAGATCTCTCTTGTAGCAGATCTTGCTCTCTCAGCAGATCTCTCTCTCACATCAGATCTCTCTCTCTCTCTCTCTCTCACACACACAGCAGATCTGTCTCACAGCGGATCTCTTTCACACAACGGATCTCTCTCTCACAGCGGATCTCTTCCCGTAGATCTGGTCTGCCGTTAATTCCGCCGTTAAACGTCCACAGCGAGTCCCCTGACCCCGGCGTGCTTCACATTACGCATCCGTGTAAGCCGCTAACCGCACACAAAACCAGATGTGCCTCTGAGTTTAACCTCCACAGACTATAAATCACTTGTCACTTGTGCTGCTTGTGCGCTGGATTAATTCCATCTGTCAGTTCCAAGGGAAAAGTTTTAATTATCGCAGATCTCCACTAATTCTGTACAGCCAGATTCTGGTCAGATAAAGTTCCAGGATGGGGAGGGCACAAACTGCAATCGCTGTACAGCGAAGCCTCCGATTGGCTGTTTTTGCTTAACAAACCTTTTCATGGAATTGTTGCGTAATTCGCTTTAAAATTCGCCTTGTACATTTTAGCAAATTTACATTGAAGTAAACTGCACCAACTTTAGCAGTTAATAGCAAAGCCCCCAGTGGCATAACTACAGTTCATGCCCCCCCCCCAGTGAAACTTTGATGCCCCCCCCTTCATTTTCACAACCCTTCCCTTGCCTCCCCTTGGCACCCTTCACGTCATTGGGGCCCATCTCACAAGGGTCATAAAACACATGTGGCCACCATGATCTTCACACCCATAACAAGTGTCGCCACACAAGCACCTGATCTAAAGTATAGTCCCCCGTAACAGAGGTAAGGAAGGTTAGTAGTTGGGGCCCCCCACAGCTCTGGGCCCCCGGGTGCTGCTCCCCTCTAGTTACTCCCCCAATACATGATATAATCACTACAGTGGCGTAGCTAAGGAGCTATGGGCCCCGGTGCAAGTTTTGCAATGGGGCCCCCCAAGCACTCTATGCATAACAATTGATACGGCGCACCAAAACCTGCCAATGGCAACTACTACAGAGTCAGAGGTGCAAGAAGGGCATGGGGAACAGTATGTTAAGGATTACCACTATTCATAGTTTCTATAGAAGTGATTATTATGAGCACAGGACCAATAGAGAGCTAATACTGCAGTTGAGGGAGGGCCTCTCAGGGCCCCTCTGGCCCAAGGGCCCCGATGCAGTGGCTACCACTGCACCCCCTATTGCTACGCCCCTGAATCACTACATTTGCTAGGTGTGTTTAAGAGAATAGTGGGAACAAGTGGAAAAAAGATCCTTGAAATGGAGGGATCCCATTGGTTAGTGTTATAACCAATAGTATACCCAGACATCAAATTCAAAGATGCTTTTACTGGTGTTCCCCAGTAGTTTAGCGGTGGTAAGTGTGGATGTCGGCGATGCTGTGGGTGTAGGTGCTGGTGGGTGTTGGTGGTGCTGTGGGTGCCAGTGGGGTTACTGTGGGTGCTGGGGAGGGGGGGGGGAGACATGGGGTGGGGGGGGTTGACATGGGGTTCCCCAGTAGTTCAGCGGTGGTAAGTGCGGATGTCGGCGATGCTGTGGGTGGAGGGATGCTGGTGGGTGTTGGCGGTGCCAGTGGGGTTACTGTGGGTGCTGGGGAGGGGGGGGGAGACATGGGGTGTGCCATTCAGCTGGTGGCAGTCATGCGGGGTCCAGGAGGAAAGCCCCTGCAAAAGAATCTTTAGTTGTGCCCCCGAGGCTCCTCATTGGTCCTTTGACAGGAAATCTCCTCAGTGAGGATACCCATTGGTTTGTTAACCTCATTGGCAGTAACCCCGAGTGAGGCTTGGGGTGGAAAAAAGAAGCCAGGAGCGGTAATCCCAAGCCTGACTTGGAGCAGCCACCGGGAGGTATGGGCAGTTAGAACTCACCTCTCCTGGGATCCAGAGGCTCGCTGCCCATCTTCTTCCTGTCCTCAGAGGCTCTCGATCCCACGGGTGAGATTGCCAT
This sequence comes from Hyperolius riggenbachi, assembly GCF_040937935.1. NCBI lineage: Eukaryota > Metazoa > Chordata > Amphibia > Anura > Hyperoliidae > Hyperolius > Hyperolius riggenbachi. Next base: position 483,970,872 of record NC_090648.1, on the reverse strand, counting down.
TTGTCACATGACGGCACTCGGTGATCTCACCATAGGAGTAGATCGCCACCCGGAGGGCAGGAGGGAGAATTGCAGCACTGGATCCCGGGGAGGTGAGTAAGCGCAGGGGCTGCTGCAGGCTCTCCACAGATATGATTTTTTTCTTGCTTTTAGGGTCTAAAAGCTAATGAAAATAATTGCACCGCTTTTAGACCCTAAAATCAGGAAAGAATCATACAGCCAAGAAAGTTAAAAGGACCAATGAGGAGCCCCAGGGACACATTAAAAGAAGCTTTACCAGAGCCTGCTATACCTAAGTATAGAGAGTACCGGCAGCAGGGAGAGACACACCACAGTACTGGCAGCAGGGAGAGACACACCACAGTACCGGCAGCAGGGAGAGACATACCACAGTACTGGCAGCAGGGAGAGACACACCACAGTACTGGCAGCAGGGAGAGACACACCACAGTACTGGCAGCAGGGAGAGACACACCACAGTACTGGCAGCAGGGAGAGACACACCACAGTACCGGCAGCAGGGAGAGACATACCACAGTACTGGCAGCAGGGAGAGACGCACCACAGTACCGGCAGCAGGGAGAGACGCACCACAGTACTGGCAGCAGGGAGAGACACACCACAGTACAGGCAGCAGGGAGAGACACACCACAGTACTGGCAGCAGGGAGAGACACACCACAGTACCGGCAGCAGGGAGAGACACACCACAGTACAGGCAGCAGGGAGAGACACACCACAGTACAGGCAGCAGGGAGAGACACACCACAGTACCGGCAGCAGGGAGAGACACACCACAGTACCGGCAGCAGGGAGAGACATACCACAGTACTGGCAGCAGGGAGAGACACACCACAGTACTGGCAGCAGCCAGAGACACACCACAGTACAGGCAGCAGGGAGAGACACACCACAGTACCGGCAGCAGGGAGAGACACACCACAGTACTGGCAGCAGGGAGAGACACACCACAGTACCGGCAGCAGGGAGAGACACACCACAGTACTGGCAGCAGGGAGAGACACACCACAGTACCGGCAGCAGGGAGAGACACACCACAGTACAGGCAGCAGGGAGAGACACACCACAGTACAGGCAGCAGGGAGAGACACACCACAGTACCGGCAGCAGGGAGAGACACACCACAGTACAGGCAGCAGGGAGAGACACACCACAGTACCGGCAGCATGGAGAGACACACCACAGTACCGGCAGCATGGAGAGACACACCACAGTACTGGCAGCAGGGAGAGACACACCACAGTACCGGCAGCATGGAGAGACACACCACAGTACCGGCAGCAGGGAGAGACACACCACAGTACTGGCAGCATGGAGAGACACACCACAGTACCGGCAGCAGGGAGAGACACACCACAGTACCGGCAGCAGGGAGAGACACACCACAGTACCGGCAGCAGGGAGAGACACACCACAGTACCGGCAGCAGGGAGAGACACACCACAGTACCGGCAGCAGGGAGAGACACACCACAGTACCGGCAGCAGGGAGAGACACACCACAGTACTGGCAGCAGGGAGAGACACCACAGTACTGGCAGCATATAGAGACACACCACAGTACTGGCAGCAGGGAGAGACACACCACAGTACTGGCAGCAGGGAGAGACGCACCACAGTACTGGCAGCAGGGAGAGACACACCACAGTACTAGCAGCAGGGAGAGACACACCACAGTACTGGCAGCATATAGAGACACACCACAGTACTGGCAGCAGGGAGAGACACACCACAGTACTGGCAGCAGGGAGAGACACACCACAGTACCGGCAGCATATAGAGACACACCACAGTACTGGCAGCAGGGAGAGACACACCACAGTACTGGCAGCAGGGAGAGACACACCACAGTACTGGCAGCAGGGAGAGACACACCACAGTACTGGCAGCAGGGAGAGACACACCACAGTACTGGCAGCAGGGAGAGACACACCACAGTACTGGCAGCAGGGAGAGACACACCACAGTACTGGCAGCAGGGAGAGACACACCACAGTACCGGCAGCAGGGAGAGACACACCACAGTACCGGCAGCAGGGAGAGACACACCACAGTGCTGGCAGCAGGGAGAGACACACCACAGTGCCGGCAGCAGGGAGAGACACACCACAGTGCTGGCAGCAGGGAGAGACACACCACAGTACCGGCAGCAGGGAGAGACACACCACAGTACCGGCAGCAGGGAGAGACACACCACAGTACCGGCAGCAGGGAGAGACACACCACAGTACCGGCAGCAGGGAGAGACACACCACAGTACTGGCAGCAGGGAGAGACACACCACAGTACTGGCAGCATATAGAGACACACCACAGTGCTGGCAGCAGGGAGAGACGCACCACAGTACCGGCAGCAGGGAGAGACGCACCACAGTACCGGCAGCAGGGAGAGACGCACCACAGTACCGGCAGCAGGGAGAGACGCACCACAGTACCGGCAGCAGGGAGAGACGCACCACAGTACCGGCAGCAGGGAGAGACGCACCACAGTACCGGCAGCAGGGAGAGACGCACCACAGTACCGGCAGCAGGGAGAGACGCACCACAGTACCGGCAGCAGGGAGAGACCCACCACAGTACCGGCAGCAGGGAGAGACCCACCACAGTACCGGCAGCAGGGAGAGACCCACCACAGTAGCGGCAGCAGGGAGAGACACACCACAGTACCGGCAGCAGGGAGAGACACACCACAGTACCGGCAGCAGGGAGAGACACACCACAGTACCGGCAGCAGGAAGAGACACGTTCAGCATGTGCACAAGTTCATCAAAGATCTTCAATCAAGGTCTAGAGGATATTAATGTGGAACATTTTTGAGGATATTGGCATGGGATCATTCATTAAAGGTAAGTATTTATTCTGAAAGCGGTATCGTCACCATAAAAATCAAATTTCAACAGCAACTGGTCTGAGTGTATTAAGTGATAAAGATGCTAATCCTGCATTCAAAACTTTCCAAACTTTTTCTGCTGGTATGATTTGGAGTTATCACATGCTTAAAGGGATACTGTAGGGGGGTCGGGGGAAAATGAGTTGAACTTACCCGGGGCTTCTAATGGTCCCCCGCAGACATCCTGTGTTGGCGCAGCCACTCACCGATGCTCTGGCCCTGCCTCCAGTTCACTTCTGGAATTTCTGACTTTAAAGTCAGAAAACCACTGCGCCTGCGTTGCCATGTCCTCGATCCCGCTGATGTCACCAAAAGCGCACAGCGCAGGCCCAGTATGGTCTGTGTCTGCGCAATACACTCCTGGTGACATCAGCGGGAACAAGGACACAGCAATGCAGGCGCAGTGGTTTTCTGACTTTAAAGTCAGAAATTCCAGAAGTGAACTGGAGGCGGGGCCGGAGCATTGGGGAGTGGCTGCGCCAACACAGGATGTCTGCAGGGGACCATTAGAAGCCCCGGGTAAGTTCAACTCATTTTCCCCCGACCCCCCTACAGTATCCCTTTAAGGAGCACTGGCCCTTTAGTAGTCAGTGCCAAACAGTTGCATGCTGGGGGTTCTTTTTATCTATAATCTATTCCTCCTCTTCCATTTATTTCCCTGCCTAGCTGCTTATCTGAAACATGATCCTCTGCTCACTTGTGTTTACAAGCAAGGCTGAGGTGACTCAGCGATTGGAGGAGAAAACAAAAAAAAGTAAAGGGCAGAAATGACATCAGGATTTAGCCTCAGCTGTGGGCAAAAGACATGGTTCCCACCAGGAACAGAATTCTCTTCATTTATTATATAACGTTCACTGAAATCAAAACGTGGACAGTACAATACGTGTGTTATGTAAGTAGATCAAGTATTTATCTACTTATAAATGTTTTTTTCCCTGGAATAGTATGGCTGATCCTACTGCTTTAAGAACATTTAAGGACTTTTTTTCATGGTTCCTTTTTTTATTTTAACTTAACCCTTTGTGAAAATGGGTAAGGGGTACATTAGTGCCCATATACCCATTTCACTTGGGGCAGGGGGTCTCTTGTTAAAGGGGACCCCCAGATTCCACTTGCTTATTTTCTTACAAAATTCATTTATAGATTACTTAGTCATTGTTTGTCCATTGTAAAATCTCTCCACTCCCTGATTCTGAAATGTATCACTGGTGGTGGCATCTCTAGTCCTGCCAGGTGATCTGTGCGGAATGTTGGTTACTGAGAGTTCTTCTATGCACAGAGTGAGATATCGCTTGCTTGGCAGTTGGAAAAAGCTGTTATTTCCCACAATGCAATGAGGCTCACAGACAGGAAACGGTCAGGACGACCATGGTTATGACATCACACTGTGGGAGGGGTTTCACCACAATATCAGCCATACAGAAGTTCCTGATGATCCGTTTGTGAAAAGGAATAGATTTCTCATGTAAAAGGGGGTATCAGCTACTGATTGGGATGAAGTTCAATTCTGGGTTAAAGATCCTCTTTAAATTATCTAACAAATTTATTAATTATAGAATGTAATTGCTTTGCTATTAACCGATACATTTGGCGCCACCGACTTCAATGCAATTCACAAAATAGTTTCAGCAAAACTTTGCAAAGCCGTTCGAAGAAATTCTCACGAGACTACCAGAGGTGTTCCCGCTCCCCCCTTAAATGCATACTTCTACACACTGTACACAGACACACACACACACACACACACACACACACACACACACACACACACACACACACACACACACACACACACACACACACACACACACACACACACACACACACACACACACACACACTGTATATACACACACACACACTGTATATATACACACACACACACACACACACACTGTACACACACACACACACACACACACAAACTGTACACACACACACATTGTACACACGCACACAGTACACACACACTGTATACACACACACACTGTACACACACACGGTCCACACACACACACACACACACGGTCCACACACACACGGTCCACACACACTGTACACACACACACACTGTACACACACACTGTACGTACACACTGTACGTACACACTGTACGTACACACTGTACACACACACTATACACACTCTGTACACAGGCACAAACACATACAGACATATCAGCAATGGAACATGCTAGAAAGCTCTTACCATATCTGCGGGGCATAAGCAGCCGGAAATGCACAGGGTCTTCGGACATTCAAACTCGTAGTTCTGGCAGGTTTTGGTGCACTCGATGCCCCGTATGGTCGGATCCTCAGACGAGCACACGACTCTCCTCAGTGGAGGTCGGCAGTTCAAGCTTCGTTTTACTGCAAATGCCAAAATAAACTGTAAACTGGCTCATCTGCATCTAACAATGTGTCTGATAAGAAGTAAAAAAAACTCTGTAAATTCTGGTGACAGTCACATAAGGCTGCAGTACAAGCGCAGCTCATAAGAGTAAGTAAGTTAATAAGAGTGCACATTTTGTAAAGCTCTTTTCTCCCGTAGGACCTAAAGTCTCAGATCAATACGTTGTGATGTCTAGAGGGGAAAAAGTGATATGATCGTAAATGCCAGACTAAACAGGTGGATTTGCCGTGTTAATCTAAACGTGTCCAGGGCTGGACCTGTCTTGATTGGGTGTGGCAAGGCATGTGTCCTTGGGCCCAGTTCACACTGGCACAGATGGAAAACTGATCCGTGTAAAAACTGATCCATGGAACAGATCAGTTTTTAACCACTTCAGCCTTCAGTGTTTTTTCACCTTATGCATCATTTCAGCGCTTCTCCCATTCATTCGCCAATAACTTTATCACTACTTCTCACAATAAAATGATCTATATCTTGTTTTTTTCCGCCACAAGTTAGACTTTCTTTGGTGGTACATTTTGCTAAGAATTGACAACAGATGGCGATCTCACCAGGGGAATCAGAGCCTCCCTCGGAGGAAGAAGAATGGCGGCCGACGTCGGGATCCCCCCGGAGGCGAGTTGAAACGCGCATTGCTCCGCACAGACCTCCCGGTGGCTACTCTGAGTGCAGGACGGGGTTACCGCTCTGAGCTGTGGTTTTTTTCCGTCCTGACCGTAGCTCAGGGTTACCGCCAAGGAGGTTCATTTTATCACCTGAGTTAGGCAAAAAATATCTAAAGCTTGCTGTACAATGATTGATTTTGATCACCCCCCCGCCTGCCAGCCATTGTGCCCCCTTTGTGCACCCCCCAAAAATTTGAAGCTGGAGCCGCCCCTGACAGCTGAGTACCCATTACCATTACGGAGGAGCAGGATCCAGAGGATTCCCTCATCTTTAGTAAGTTTCTGGGGGGGAGGGGGGTTTCCGCCTTGGGTATACTTTTGAGGGCTCAGGCACACAATAAGCACTTTTCTGAGCACTTTTCAGCCATCAGTGCTTTCTGTGAGCTTTTTAAAAAGCCGCTCCTATTGACTTACATTAAAAACGTAATTGCGCAACTGTACTGCAATTTTAATGTAAGTCAATGGGAGCGTTTAAAAAAAAAAGGTTTTAGAGCGCACTGATGGCTAAAAAGCACTCAGAAAACCGCTAATAGTGTGTCTGAGCCCTCAGTCTTCCTCTCAAGAGGACTGGTCACATTAATCTTGACTTGACTGAAAGTGTGTAGCGGGACTTCCTGGTCAGACCACACATGGATCCGCCTCCATCAGGGGACGTGCTGTAATAAATCTCCATGCTTCTGCCTAGGAATGGGGAAAAGTTACTACCTCTGGGACAGCTTGCTACGCAAAGGAGTTCAGCCCATGCAGTAGTAAAATTACTCTTTTATGCTTCCAGAACGATCTGAACTGCTGAGCGCCGACACACGCCCCGAATGTTCCGTTCCTTACCGGCGGACCGTGACAGGCCCGGAACAATCCCTGAATCCTGATATGATTGTTAACCTTATAAAATGATTACAACCAAGGCTGGATGTCAGCTCAGGGTCCCCACGGGTTATATCCACAGCCCAAGACTGCAGAGGGTGAATGAGATGCTAACAATCGCAGCTTAAATGCAAATTTTATGTGCAGCTGTGGCCAAAAGTTTTGAGAATGGCACAAATTTATTAGTATTATTATTTTTAAGTATTTATATAGTGCCCACATCTTCCACAGAGCTGTACAGAGTATATAGTCTAGTCACTTAATTGTCTCATAATCTAATCCCTACCATAGTCTTATGTCTATGTATGTATCATAGTCTAGGGCCAAATTAAGATGGAAGCCAATTAACTTATCTGTATGTTTTTGGGATGTGCGAGGAAACCGGAGTGACCGGAGGAAACCCACACAGACACAGGGAGAACATACAAACTCCATGCAGATAGTGCCCTGGCTGGGATTTGAACCGGGGGCCCAGCACTGCCACTGTGCTGCCCACTACGCCACAAACTACTGGTTTTCAAAAAGTTTGCTGCTATGGCGTTTTTAGATCGTTTTTCAAAAGTTTCAAAGCCTTTTATTGACAATTACATCAGCTTTATGCAAAGAGTTGCAGTGTTGGCCCTTCTTTTTCAAGACCTCTGCAAGTCGCCCTGGCATGCTGTCCATCAACTTCGGGGCCAAATCCTGACTGATGGCAACCCATTCTTTCATAATACATCAGAATTTGTGGGGTTTTGTTTGTCCATCTGCCTCTTGAGGATTGACCACAAATTCTCAATTGGATGGTCTGTGGAGTTTCCTGGTTTAGTTTGGAGTAGTTTCCTGGACACCAAACTTAAATGTTTGTTCCCTGAGCCACTTAGGTATCACTTATGGCACGGCAGCGGCCAGCATAGGGTCGGGTACCCATTTTCATTTTGGGTCAGGTACCTGTAGGTCGGGTTGTGGGTAGTGTGTTGCGTCCATTTGAAAAGGTAGCCTGGAAAAAAGGGCACCTGGTGTAGCCCATAAATGCCAAATTCGGCTACAAAGGGCGCCTGGTGTAGCCGAAAAATCTAATTTTAGTTTATAAATAGGATGCTGTTATAGGCAAAATTTGTTGGGCTATAAATGGGCTCTAGATATAGCTAAGAAAAGTGATTACTATGACCTAACTTCTCCTTAATCTCACACAGAACCCTCCCCTGATGGTGCCTAACTCTAACCCCCCTGGTGGTGCCTAACCTTAACCCCCCTTGTGGTGCCTAACCCTAACCCTTCCCTGGTAGTGCCTAACCCTAAGACAGCCCCTGGTGATTACTATGACCTAACTTCTCCCTACTCTCACACAGACCCCTCCCCAACCCCCCAGGTGGTGCCTAACCCTAAGACCCCCCCCCCCCCCCCCAGGTGGTGCCTAGCCCTAGGACTCCCCTGATGGTGCCTAACCCTAAGACTCCCCAGGTGGTGCCTAACCCTATGTCCCCCCTAGTGGTGTCTAACCTTAACCCCCCTAGTGGTGCCTTACCCTAAGACCCCCCCCCCTTCCCTCCCCTCCACTTGTGATGCCTAATCCCCCCCCCAATCACCCTCGAATCAAAAATCTCGGCTATAAAAATGTGCCCTTTTGTAGCAGAATAAAAAAACCTTATATCTGAAAACCTTGTAGCCAAATAAAAAATATGGGCTACACAGGGGTGCCCTACTGTAGCCAAAAACCTTGTAGCCGAATAAAAAATATGTGCTACAAAGGGGAGCCCTACTGTAGCTGAAAGTAGCCAAATAAAATATGGGCTACCAAGGGCTGCCCGCTTGTAGCCTATATCAGAACTCGGGCGCCCTTTTTCACCACCTTGTGGCCGATATTTGCAGAAATAACATTGATGTAAATGGAGGCGCCCTTTTCATACAGGCAGCTCAGGTGCCCTTTTCAACTGATCCCAGTGTGTTGCAGGAGTGGGCGGCAGAGACCTGTTACAGTTACCTGTCCTGACAGCAGGATTGGCTTCTCCTTCTCCTCTCCTCTGCTGCACTCCCAACATCCTCTTCTGGCTTCCAATCACATGATATAACATGTGATCGTAACCCAGAGGATGGTGTCAGGGTTGCAGCGCCACCTATTGGTGGAAGAGGGTTGATGGAAGAGCCAGTAGACTGTAGCATTGTACAGCAACTGAATTGAGTTACCATAGCGACTGAGCTGCCAGGGAAACGAGCAGTTTAACGGTTTGTGTGAACCAGGCCTCACAGAATTCCTAGCGATTTTAAGAAGCGTTTGGCATCACTCACCTCTGGCGGACTGGCTGTAATATACATCTGGGTAATAGGAGCCGGGGTGGTCATTAGAGATACAATGCATCATTCCTTCCTCGCAGTAACTGGTGGACAAAAAGGGGGGTTACAAACCATTCGAATTACTACATTCATTCTAACACACGCCAGTCATGAATATATTCCTACTTTATTTTGCTCTAGAATACCCAGATAGCTCGTGGTAACCGTGGTGACCCAGAACCACTACTTTTGTACTGGTGCACCCCTCCCTCCTTCCTTCTGCAGAGTCCTGATGAAGCGTAAATGAGAGGCTATTCACCCAGGTCTCGGCATTCCACTGACCAGATCTCCCTTCAGTCAGGGACACCTCTAGTCACTTAATACTGAGGTATCTCTAGCTACTTAAAGAGTAACTCCGACAAAAAATTGAACTTCGTCACAATCAGTAGCTGATACCCCTTTTACATGAGAAATATATTGCTTTTCACAAACAGACCATCAGGGGGTGCTGTATGGCTGATATTGTGGTGAAACCCCTCCCACAAAGAAATTCTGAGTACGTACTCCTGACAGTTTCCTGTCTGTGAACCTTGTTGCACTGTGGGAAATGTTTCCATTTGCCAAAAAAGCAAGCAGCAGCTACATCACCTGCCAGCAGTAAAAATGTCACCATGTGACAAAATGTCAGAATGTAAATCAGGGATTTAAAAGATTTTACAATGGGCAAACACTGACTAAATCATTTATACATAATTATACAGAATGAAGCACTTTTTATTACATTATTTTCACTGGAGTTCCTCTTTAAAGAGAACCCGAGGTGGGTTTCTGCAATCAGTATAGGACACAGAGGCACATTCTGCATTCTATCACCAGCCTCTGTGTCCTTATAGTGTGCCCGGAGGCGTCTTTGTATAAATCTTTTTCAAAGCGTTTCTTTATAAAGAATGAAGGTCATATAGAGAATCCCCCATAAAGAGATGGACTAGCCCAAAACCTGTTGGTCCTGTCAGGTTTCTACTACCTCTGGTAAGTGGCAGCAACATAGGAGAAAAGTAATGTATAGCTCATTTTACTCTGGGAGAAACGTACTTATTTGTAAGTGTTTAGCTACCTATGATGAGCCAGGAAAGTAATGGAGAAGTGGGGCAGCCAGCACACTTGTGGTGCAGTTTGGAGGGGGTTTGTGGGATAGGTTCATGTGAGGTAAATCCGGCCCTGGGTCCAAGCCCTATCCCATATGGCTATATCAATCCATGCCATGCACTGATGAGCACCATAAGTCGAAAACAGGCTGTCTGCATGTTGGGTTGATGTGGCTCTCTAACATGTATAAGTTATTGGCTTGCTACTAAACAGCGGTTCTGGATGGGCCAGTAAAAAAGGGCGCATATGGCTAATGGACTAAAAGGGTGCCGCCATAGACTGCAATGCAAAATATCAGCTATTGGGCGCCCAACAGGAAAAAAGGGCGCCTGAGAAATAGCGGTTACAGGGATCGTGTTATCAAAAGTTTTCGTTTACAGAATAAGGTTTATTACAAATACCGTTTAAAAGTTCGTTTTAACTTTGTGGTTTACTTATTTTTCCGTTTTTAAATTTCGCTTTCAGGGCTGTAACAAGTAAATTATCGTTTACACTTATTTTATCATTTAAAATTCGTTTTCATACGTATAATGCTTAAATATCGTTTTCAACCTTGTTCTCTTGGAAATACGTCGCTTTTGGTATTAACTTTGTTTTTTACATTTATAATGCGTTGATTATAGTTTTCTAATAAATCACTTTTAATATTACCGTTATTTTAAGATTTTTAATGCATACGTGATTGTAAGGCTATCTATTCTAATTTTATATACCTTTTTCTATTTATAATATTATTAATTTGTACGTGATTTTAAAGCTATTTATTCTATTACAAATATATAAATTATTCTATTCATGTTATTTATATTGAAGTATTTGAAGGATTAAATATATTATTGTTTACTGTATATGTGTGTAAGGGTATTTGTGCAGTGGGGAAAGTAAAGGTTAGGCATGACCAGGGGGATGGTTAGGGTTAGGCACGACTAGGGGGATAGTTAGGGTTAGGCACCACCAGGGGGGTGGTTAGGGTTAGGCACCGTCGGGGGAGTGGTTAGGGTTAGGCACCGTCGGGGGGGAGGTTAGGGTTAGGCACCACCGGGGGTGGTGGTTTGGGTTAGGCACCACCCCCCCCCCCCGGTTAGGGTTAGGCACCACCGGGGGGGTGGTTAGGGTTAGGCACCACCGGGGGGGTATTAGGGTTAGGCACTACCTGGGGGGTCTTAGGCTTAGGCACCACTAGGGGGGGTCTAGGGGTTTAGGGATAGGTACAGGGAGGGTTCTGTGTGAGAGTAGGGATAGGGTATAAGTTACAGTACAATATACACCACCAGAGGGGGGTAGTTAGGGTTAGGCACTCACAGGGGGGTCTAGGGGTTAGGGATAGGTACAGAGACAGTTCTGTGTGAGAGTAGGGATAGGTATAGTTACAGTATAATATTTGAGTAATATACACGATTTATTAAATTATGTATATTTACACAAAGGGGGGGGTGCGTCTAGGGGTTAGGGATAGGAGAGAGCCAACAGTTAGGTATAATTGCAGTAAAACACCTGTAAAATCTACCATTGTATTACTATGCTTAATACAAGTGTAAATATCGTTTTTTGGTACTAGACACTATTTGACATTTATATATTTATAGACGGTATTTGCCGTTTCATTTCCGTTTATTTAACCGATTTAGCACTATATTTTCGCTTATAAGCTATAAACGAAAAATATTGTTTCTACATTACAACTTATAATTTCGCCTATATCCCGCACCCTTTTTCCAGGCGCCCTTTTTTGATACACGCGTTCTGGATGAGTGCCTGGCTTTTACAGTGATGCATCATGGGAAACCACAGCTGCTCACTTAGAGCTGAATTATTACAAACACCTAGGGGTTGATTCACTATAACAAATAGCGTGCCTTATCAGAGCTAACACGCCTTATCAGAGTTAACATGCCTTATCAGTGTAGCATAGCGAGCGCTAGGTACTTATGCCTGCTAATTGGCAATGACGAGAGCTCCACTCGTCCTGCCCTGAGCCCCTGCGGGTCCAATCACTTTAAAGGACATTATCCCCCGCACTTTGATTGGCCCAATAGGCTGCCTGACACTTGATAGGAAACTTGACAGGCAGCCTATTGGGCCAATCAAAGCGGCAGCAGGACAGCCAGGCAACTGGTATTGTTCAAAAGGAAATAAATGTGGCAGCCTCCATATCACTCTCACTTCAAGTGTCCTTCAAACATTGTTTCTACAGCGAGTTCTCAAATTAGCTCTAGTTTCTGCTTCATGCATAGTATTCTTTGTAAAACAAAAATGCGGGTAAAAGTATAGTAATTGTTCTGTGTATTTTGTGATGCATTTTTGTTGTCACCTTCTTGCCAGTAGATGGTGCAGTTTCATTACAATCTGTGTCTGATGAAAAACCACAGTATAAAGTATTGAGGAAACAAAATACTACATAATTATATATACCGGTAATAGTAATGGTATATCCTTATACATCATTATTAACAAAAGACAGTTACAAGCAGGGTTTATTAATCTTGTCAGAGCTTCTTCTATAAAAAAGTTAGCGTAAAAGATTTTTCAGCTCCACTCCCAAAAGCCACATCTGGTTGGTTGGGTCATTCTGTCAATATCTTGGGCAGAGGTGACACAGTGGGGGGGGGGGGGGGGCAGAGGTGGTGCAGAGTGGGACACTGAGGCACAGGGGAGCAAAGGTGGCACAGAGGAGGACACTGAAGGCACAGGGGGACACAGAGAGGTACAGGGAACAGAGGTAGCACAGTGTTCCGAATAACTGGACAGATTCAGGTTAAGAAGACACCTACAACTTTTTCATGGTTAAAAAAAAAAAGAACAAAACTTACAGGTCCCTATCTCATTCATTAAGCAGGGACTACCTTTAGTCTAAAGTGTGTACACAGCTATACTGTAGATTCATAAGACCGGGATAAAAACAGTAAAAAAAAATTTCTTTTTGTACTTTTTTTATTTTTCTGAAAGGATTGTGGACTTTCTGGGAGAAAAAATCTATGTAGCTACTTACCACATGGAATGATGGTTGGAGAAGACATCGTCGCGTTGGAAGACCTCTCCGTCGTAGTAGCACGGACCTCGCTTTTTGGCACACATTCGTTGAACTCGTTGGTGTAGAGTCCAGGGGGGCAGTAGCACCCCTCCATGCAGGAATCTTTGCAGTTGGGGTCTGCGTGGGACAGGGAGCGGCAGGTGTGGTTGCAGGGGTTTCCGCACTCCCGGTAGGACCTTCCCCTCTGAACATATCATGGCTGTAGGGGGAAAACATAAAAAATATGCAATTCCATTGTTTGAGTTTCCTAGAAGCAGCCCCCCCCCCAATAGCCCCCCCCCCCCCGCAACACTTTGCTGCACCATCCAGCCCCCCCCCACCCCCCCCCGAATTTAGTGACGAGCACAAATTTTGCATAAACATAATTCTGCTTCGAAATTTGGTAGTAGGATATGAATTCAAAATTTCGGGAAAAATCGTAATTAGTTTAGTCTGTAATTGTAATCATTCGTAATTTCACGTAAATTTTGCATAATTTTGTGCCGACTTTAGTGGTTTATAGCAACATGCTATTGCAATCAAAATTGCTACATGTTAAGGAGAATTGTGGGTACAATGCAAAAAAATAATTTTTCAAAAAGACCTTGCAGTTTTTGAGAAAATCGATTTTAAATATGAAAAGGAAAAATTGCATTTAATTTTGAACTTCAAAAAACATTTTCCTTTGCATTTTAAAATTAATTTTCTCAAAAACTGCAAGGTCTTTTTGAAATAATTTTTTTGACTTGTACCCGCTATTCTCCTTAAAGGGAACCAGAGACGAAGCACCCTTGTGTATTTTACCATATATATCAGTGGGAATATTAGAGAAAACACTTACCATGCTCTCTGTTTCATCCTCACTGCTAAAAGTGTCTGTTATCAGCTGTGATAAGAATCCGGACTGAGCATTCAGTCTGGCTTTGCAGGGAATAATTATAGCTGAGTCATTATAGCAGAGCCACAAGGGGGCAGGCTTGGGCTTGAAAAGACACCAAAGAAGACAGACTCAGCTATAATCTTTTCGTAGCAAAGCTAGACTGAGTGCTCAGTCGGGGATTCTTATCAGAGGTGATAACAGTCAGATTAAACAGAGAACAATGAAACAAAGAGCAGATTAGGTGTTTACTGTCATGTTCCCACTGATTTATAAGGTAAAATACAAGAGGGTGCTTCATCTCTGGTTCTCTTTAATATTTATAGCAATTTTGGTTGCAATAGCATGAATGGGGGCTTTGCAATTCGCCACTAAAATTGTCATGGAATTACAGGAAAATTATGTGAAATTACGAATGAATGTACACAACCATGAATTTACAAATCATAATTACGTATGAGCCTAATTGCAAAAATGTATGCGAAATTTCGTGTAATCGTAATTAGCTGATTACGTTCATTACTACCCCAATGTTCCCACCCCTTCCCTTGCCTCCCCTTGGTGACCCTCACAGCCTGGAGGTCCATCTCACAAGGCTCATATAACAAGTGTGGCCATCATGATCTTCACACCCATAACAAGTGTAGCCACAAACACACCTGACCTGAGTATAGTCCCCTGTATCGTAGGAAGGGAAGGTGAGTAGTTTGGGCCCCCACAGCTCTGGGCCCCCTGCGACCACAAGGGCTGCTCCCCTCTAGTTACACCACTGCCTAGGATCTATTTTAATAGCCACTATTCAAAATGTAATAACCTATTTAAGATGTGTGTGATATGCTATTGATTGTCAGACTCTGCTATGATTTGAGGAAGAAGCATCGAAACGCCTGTGCGTTATCATTATGCAGACCTGTTTTCTACTCATGTCTTTTTAACAAGAGCTATAAATAAAGAAACTTGACCATTTGATGGTGCGGACCTTTGATGACTGCTGATAATTCCCTGTGACTCCAGGGGTGGTCTCTGCACATCTAACCCATTGGTGCGACAACGCTGGTTCTATTGACCTAGGCTGTTTATCTATGCATAATTCTCCTCCCAGAGAATTCTGGGAGGCCAGGGGGTTGATGCATGAAATCACCATACTATTGACATGCACAGACAAGCACACTGCAATATTACCCCTGCCATTGGCGCTGTGCATTGGGAGTTACGCTATTAGCATGAACCATGGTACTCGATTAGCAGGACTGTTGCTATGGTAACGTACACTGCTAATGAGAATTACCGTTAGTAGTGCGCGTTATCGTAGCAACAGTCACACTAGTCGAGTAACGCGGATCGCGCTTATAGTGTAACTCACAGTACACAGTGCCGATAGTAAGGGTGATATTGCCGTATGCTTGTCTGTGCACGGCAACATTACCGGCATTTCAAGCATTAACTCCTAGATGTTGTTTCTGCTGACTTCGGAACACACAGTACAAAAACATTCCTCAGTGATGCACCTGACAGAACTAAAGAAGTTGCCTGGTGTGATAAATTTAAGGATCTTAATCGAGAAGAAATGGGCTGGCTTAATAATTTTCAAAGTAATTCTGTTAAAAATAAGCAATTTTATTCAATAATCATTAAAGTTTCTTTTTAAAGCAAACCTGAGGAATAAATTAAAGCGGTATACAACCCTGACATAATATTCAATAAAAACATGTTTTCCAACTTTTTATATGCCGTACGGTTATCATATTTGCTTTTGTGCATAAGTATTATTATTCATTTAGAAATTATACGTTCCCAAAGTACACTTTTTTTTGCTCTAGGAGCTGACTGCATTTTATTTATAACTGCTTTATTCATGTTTTAATGTATGCAGAAATGCTTTCTGACTGTCTGTCTGTGTTCAGGAGAGCCTGCAGTGTCAGAGAAGTGGTTATTTACATTCCTCACTTGATACAATTAAACACAAGATAATATTATCTCAAGTTTGGATGCAGCCAGCTTTGCTGGCAGGGAGCTTCTAATGCTGGGAATACACGTTACTTTTTTGCATTCGATTCTCCGCGCGATCTATTAGCCATTCGATTCACTGCTTGATTCTCTTATCTTCCACTCGTTTTCTTATCTTTTTTCCATTCACTTCTATGAGAAATCGAGCGGAACAGAATAGAGCAGAGAATCGGACATGTCGGAATTTTATCATCAAAGGCATCTATCGGAACGATTCCTCGCAAAAAACGTAACGTGTATTCCCAGCACAAGTCCTGTGCGTAACCCTTTGAATGCTGTTCTAGTAAAAAAAAAAATGCCTATGGTCCTGAAGTGGTTAAAAAGTTATTTCTGCTTTGTTTTATAGCTTACAAGACAGAGTGTGGGTTTTAAACTGCAACTGTGACAGTGTGATGCAACGTTACAAACAAAGCTATATAACTGAAAATACAAATATGAGAGACTTATCTTTGCTACTAATGTTCTATTCCTTATCCGTACTATACATACAATCCTTTAGATTGTAAGCTTGCAAGGGCAGGGCTTTCTCCCCTTTTTGTGTCTTGGAAGTCATTATACATTTTATCATGTTACTTTTATCACTGTCATTACCTATTTTGTATTCTGTATTTTGTATCATGTTTTGTATTTTGTCACTAATTGTGTATCTTGTATATTGGTGTACACCATTGTCTGTATTATTATTATGTAACCCATGCTTATCTCCTACTTTGTACAGCGCCACGGAATATGTTGGCGATTTATAAATTAATAATAATAATTATATCATAAGTTCCATAGATCACACTTACGGCACTCGATGAGCACGCCCTTCCTAGAGCAGGCGGAGGCGTAGCTGGCGATGGCTGAACACAGGCATTCCTTCCCATTGGAGCAGCTGCACACGTCGTACCGGCAGTTCTTCAGATACGGGAGGGGGCTGACCTTATGGTGACACGGCTCAAAGAGGGCGTCCATGAGGGCGGAGCAAACGTCTTCTGCAAACCTGGCTGCAGGGGGCGCAATAGACAGACAGGGCATGTCAGCTGAGTGATCTCTGGTTTATGGACAAGACATTCCCGTAGCCATTAAAAAGAATTGTTCCATACTAAGGGCCGACAATTGGATACTAATAATTGTGAGTTGATGCAACACTTGAGATGAGCAATTTTATGCAGCTTGGAACTGGACCAATGAAATGAAACAATTGCAAAAATGTGCATCAACTTGAAATGATAAGCATGTCGGTCATCCCTGTTATCTAAATGAGCATGCATTACTATGCAAGAGCCAGATTACCCAGACCTATACCCCAAAAGGACCCCCCCCCCCCCCCCCCAAACCATCCATCAATCATGCCTGTGCTGCTGGGCTATATTCTTTGACACCAACCTACAGTTTGCATAATGGTTAATAAAGCAGGTCTCAAGAGCAAAGTCCTCGGACCTGGTAAAGAGCAGGGCCGGCGCTACCATAGAGGCAGAGGAGGCAGCTGCCCCAGGGCCCCAGAGCTTGTAGGGGCCCCCAGTGGCTACAAGAGGAAAAAAAATTCAAATCGGCCTTATAGTTTTTGAGAAAATCGATTTTAAAGTTTCAAAGGAAAAAAATACACATTTAAAAACCTGCCGACTTTAATGGTTGATAGCAAATCCACCTTAAATGCTAGAAACCCTACATTTGCAGGATATGTTAAGGAGATCATTAGGAATAAGCGGAAAAAACAATTTTTCAAAAAGACCTTATAGTTTTTGAGAAAATCGATTTTAACGTTTCGAAGGAAAAAAGTATACTTTTAAATGCGGTAAATGTCTTTTTTAGTAGCAAACCCAACGGTAGTGTAATTTTACATGCATCAAACGAAAGCGCAATACATTTCCTGACGGGGTTTCCAGGGGGTCTATACGCAGCCACAGCGCTTTGGCCAGGGATCGCTATACAGACGCAATATGGCTGTATGAAGATCCCTGGCATTTTTTTCTATTTTCCCAATTTTTTTTTATGTTTAGAGTGTGGGAATTAAAAAAAAAAATGATGTGGGGTCCCCCCTCCTGAAACTTTTAAACTCCTTGTCCCCCATGCAGGCTGGGATAGCCAGAATGTGGAGCTCCGACCGATTGGGACTTCACACCCTGACTATACCAGCTGCAAAAAAGGTCCTTTAATGCCAATTTTTGTTCCGGGGTATATGTTGGGGGGCCCCCTAGGTTTATTTTGCCCTGGGGCCCCATTGTTGCTTAAACCGGCCCTGGTAAAGAGAGTGGGTCAATGAGATGCTAATAGTTTCAAAACTATGCTTGTTCAGGGGCTATGGCCTAAATTATTAGAGGCACAGGATCAGCAGGACAGCCAAGCAATGTGCATTTTTTTAAATGATACAAATACGGCAGCCTCCATATTCCTCCCAGGTTTCCTTTAAAGCTGGATTGTCAGCCACAAAATCAAATTCCATTTACCCACTGCTCTGTGTTTATTATGTGGTCTACATGCAGTCTGCATGGCAAGCATTCCAATATAATTGTAATTGTTTCTACTGTAATGAATCTTATCTCAGTCAGCCTGGCTCCTTTCTGGTACATTGGTGGGGAGAAGGAAGCTTGTTATTTTCCCATAGCTCCCAAGTGTCCCTCTTTTGGAGGGACAGTCCCTCTTTGGGAGCCCTGTCCCTCTGTCCTCCTCATTTGTCCCTCCTCTACTAAAAAATGTGTTTGACTCTAAACTTTAATCTCATCCTTTACATTGATATATTTCTTATTTTCAAATGTTAATATGAAGGAAAAATGAACCAGGATAGAAAGGCCCAGTGTGATTTGTATTATGAAATAACATATTTTGTTATGAAACCTTTATGGGATGCGTAACTAGAGGTGTGTCAGGGGTGTGGTAGGGGCCTGGCTTAAGTGTCCCTCTTTCTCATCTCAAAAAGTTGGGAGGTATGTTTTCCCTCCCACATTCCTGCTCCTCACTGATTGGCTGTGGGCATTTCAATGTAACAGGCTGAGGCTGAAAAGGGAAGTACACCTCACCCCTCTGCAGAAGCTGCTAAAATATGATCTATGCTGTGCTCACATGTGCTTACAAAGGAAGCTAGATATGACAGTGAAGTTTCTAGGAGAAAAAAAAAGAGTAAGGGAGGAAATGATGTCCGGATTGGCTTCAGTCAGAGGCAGTAAAGATGGAAAATGCCTGCAACAGTTTTCTTTTTATTTTATACATAAAATTAACTGAAATCAAAACGTGGACAGTACAATACATATGTTATGTAAATAGAACAAGTATTTATCTACATATACATATTTGTTTTTTTTCTGGGATAGTATGGTTGTCCCTGCTGCTTAAAGAATACCCCAACTGAAATGTGACATAATGAGATAGACATGTGTATGTACAGTGCCTAACACACAGAAAACTATGCTGTGTTCTCTTTTTTATTTTTATGCCTGAAAGAGTTACATATAAGGTATGCAAGTGGCTGACTCAATCCTGACTCAGACAGGAAGTGACTACAGTGTGACCCTCACTGATAAGTAAATCCAACTATAAAACACTTTCCTAGCAGAAAATGGCTTCTGAGAGCAAGAAAGAGGTAAAAAAGGGGAATTTCTTATCAGTGAGGGTCACACTGTAATCACTTCCTGTCTGAGTCAGGACTGAGTCAGCCACTTACATACCTGATATTTAACTCTTTCAGGCAGAGAAAGAAAAAAAGGAACACAGCATAGTTATCTGTGTGCTAGGCACTGTACATACACATGTCTATCTCATTATGTCACATTTCAGTTGGGGTATCCTTTAACTCTCAGATGGTCTGACTGTGCACACATAGGGTACAGCATTCCCCTCCTCTGTGTATGGAATGATTTCCCGGTCATTACTGAGTGTTGTGCTAATATCTGCCAGATGTAAGAGCCGAGACCTTGGCAATACATCCATCTGATGAACACATGCTGGCTTCTGTCTGTAATGATGAGTGACGTGTGCTACAGCAAGGATCCTGAGTTCATATCCTTTGTGAAATGACACAATGTCCTGCGATAGACTCTTCAGCATATTTCATTCTATAGGTTATCGTCAACAACCAGTTTTTTCCTAGACAGAGTCCGGTGCACGACAGCAGCTGACAGGTGGTAAATCCTCAGCCTATGAAAGAGGCAACCAATGCAAACCGTATGCAGCCTCGATCTGAAAATCAGATTGCTCATGTTTTTCGGATCACAACAGCATCGCAATTAAATGTAAATTGTGGTTCTGTTTTTCCCTGCGATTCGGCAATTTAAACTATTTTCCCCAATTTTTTTTTTCCTCTCGTTGGCAATCGTGTTTCTTAGTAGAAAAGGGCCCTTAAAATGAACCAGAGACGAAGCACCCTCATGTATTTTACCATATATATCAGTGGGGACATTAGAGAAAACATCTACCCTGCTCTCTGTTTCATCCTTCACTGCTCAGCCTGCTTGTTAGCAGCCCTGATAAAATCCCCGACTGAGCAGTCAGGCCTGGTGCACACTGACCGGTTTTGGAAGCGTTCCGCAAACCGCTTCCGCCTGTGAAAACACTTGGCTAATGTATCTCAATGGGATGGTGCACACCGGCGGTTTGAGGTTTTTAGCAAACCGCAAACGTGCCTCCTGCTGCAAGTTTGCGGTTTGCAGAAGCGTTTCTGCCTCAATGTAACGTATAGGAAAAACGCAAACCGCTGTGGAAAACGCTACATCAGAGCGGTTTGCCAGGCGTTTTTGTTACAGAAGCTGTTCAGTAACAGCTTTACTGTAACAATATTTGTAATCTGCTACACAAAAACGCTCCAAAAAAAGCTAGGCATGTTTAGAAAACGTCTCTAAACATGCCTAGAATGGCTCTGAAATCTGCTCCAAAAACCGCTAGTGTTTTGAGGATCTGCTAGCGGTTTTGGTGTGCACTGGGCCTCAGTCTGGCTTTGCTCAGGAATCATTTTAGCTGAGTCTGTCTACTCTGATGTCTTTCCCCTTTCTGTATACTTGCAGTATCACAGAGAGCTGTGATGAGATGAGAGGAGCTGCTAACGTAAACATTTTTTAAAATCTATATTTGTAAGCCATAAGAGGCTTTTAGAAATGGTGATTTCATTTTGCACAAAGCCCACTAAATAATATGCTTTTTTGATGAACTGTGTTTTGCATGGAGTTTTAGTAAAAAAAACACACAAAACGGCATACCAAAGAGGCGTAAATACCAGGTATAGTATTATTTTGTAAAATCTATCGGGGATATGTTTATTTTGTGCTAAAGCGTTCATCTCTGGTTTCCTTTAAGCCGGGTACACACTTCAATTATGACTGGCCAATTGCTGACCAGTTTGGCCACCTCCATGTAGTATGAAAGGTCCATGTAGAATGAAAGCTTACCTTCAAAATCTGTTCCTAGTATTCAGTATCTTTTGGCCCTTCTACTACATGCAGGTGGTCAAATTGGTCAGTGATTGGCCAATCATAAATGAGGGCTCATTTCCACTATAGCGAATCCGCATGCGTTGTCCGCATGCGGATTCGCACAGCCAATACAAGTGGATGGGCCTGTTTCCACTTGTGTGTTGTGCAGAGCGTTTTTGTGTGCAGGGAAAATCTGCACGGCAGAGCCGTCAGAATTCGCTCCCCGCACACCGCTAAGCGAATCGCATACAATGTATCTAATAGGGAAATCGCATGTGGTTTTGGCATGCGTTTTTCCCCGCAATTTCGCATGCGATTTCGCATAGGAGGTAAGGTTAATTTACACAGGCAGTGACATGGTTAAAATCGCCCACCTACTACCCTATGCGAAATCGCGGGAAAAAACGCATGCAAAATCGCACCCGCATGCGATTTCATCTGCGGTGATTTCCCGGCGATTCCGCACCGCACAAGTGGAAATGCAGCCTGAAAGTGTTGACTAGGCTTTAGGGTGCTTACACACATGCAATTATGATTGGCCAATCGCTGACCAATTTGACCACCTCCATGTAGTATTAAGGTGGCCATACACTGGTCGATTTGCCATCAGATTCGACCAACAGATAGATCCCTCTCTGATCGAATCTGATCAGAGAGGGATCGTATGGCTACCTTTACAGCAAACAGATTGTGAACCGATTTCAGCCTGAAACCGTTCACAATCTGTTGTGGTGGTGGTGCTGCTGCTGCCCCCGCCCAGCCCGCATACATTACCTGCTCCGCCGGCGCGACTGCAGTCTCCCGGTCACCGCTGCTCTGTCTGCGCTCTGGTCTCCAGGTCCGGCATGCCTCACTTCTTCTAGCCCGGCAGGAAGTTTAAACAGTAGAGGGCGCTTTCGCATGCGAAATCGCGGGGAAATCCGCATGGGGAAACGCAGCCGCATGCGGTTTCTTCAGCGGTGGAATCCAGGCGATTCCGCACCATACTACACTGAGGTGGTAAAATTGGCTAATCATTATCCAATAAAAAGTGGATGTGTGTTTTTAGCTTTAAGCCTCTTTCACAGTGGGACGGTGCGTTTTATGCGACGTTAAAGTCACACAACGAGCCCCTAACGTAGCGCATGTAGGTTATGAAATTGGACGTTATTTTGCACTGCGTTATGTATCTCTTGGTGCGCCGTTTTGGTCACATACTGATGGAACGAAAACGGTGCATGCGTTACATTTAAAAAAAACAAACATTACTGAGCATGTGCAACACACATAACGCAGCAAATGTATTGCTAAACGCACAGCATGCAGCACTTTCTAAATATTGCTACACGTTACACACAACGCAACGTGTGCACTGTGAATGTCGCACAGACTTTGTATTGCTGTGCGTTAGTCTGCGTTGGAACATTTTCTAACGTGCGACTTTAACGTCCCGCTGTGAAAGAGTCCTTAGGGAATGGAACAAGGCCGCAAGTCAAAATGTTCAACTGAAAACAATTCCACAGAACGTTCATTTGATGATCAAATTTATGTTGGATCCAGAATTATGGGTGGTCGATGAGATGCAAATAATTTTCAGTTGATGCAGCATTATGCAAATTTTGTATGTAAATTTATGCAGCATGAACATGAATCAAATCCTGCTGAGGTAATATTTTGCTGAGGTCCATTTTCAAGCTGCATACATTTGCATACAAAAAATTGCAAAATCCAGCATGAACTTGAAATTATTTGCACCTCATTGGCTATCCCTACCCAGAATCCTCTATCACGGTCACCTCGTTTGGGGTTGAGAATGCAGGGATCCGTGTCTTGCTTCAGTAAATCCTCGCAGTCACCGTCCACTTTCCAAGAGTTTGCGAAGTCCTCCACGCTCGCTTCAACCAATCCCGACAGGGATAAGAAGTCGTCTCTCTGGTTCCCGTTATAATTTCCGCAAAGGCCGCTGGTGGAATCCGCATACGTTGGAGCCAACTGAAAAACGGGGAATTAAGGCCATATTAGAATAGAGGAACTGAAGTGTTTTCACATTGTTAGTGAAAATAGAGCTGTGCGCCCCCCTCCTCACCTGCCTCAATGTCATTCAGTAAAGTAGGTTCCCTAGCATGCCCCTAGATCTGGCACCCATCAGAGGCGTAGCTATGGGGGGGCTAGGGGGACATATGTCCCTGCTGCAGCACTGTGATGGCGCTCAGCATGGACATGCGAGTGAGAGGCAGCTCGCTGGCCCCTCCTTCTCTCCCTCCCTCTGCAGAGGAGTGCAGAAGGATTAACAGCCGCAGAAAAATTCGGGCACATGTGGCTATCTAAAGGGGGCACATCTGGCTATAGGGGGGAAGAGGGACACATCTGGCTATCTTAAGGGGGACACATTTGGCTCTCTATAGAGGGGCACATCTGGCTATCCATAGAGGGGCACATCTGGCTATCCATAGAGGGGCACATCTGGCTATAGGGGGGAAGAGGGACACATCTGGCTATCTAAAGGAGGGCACATTGGCTATTTAAAGGGGGGCTCATTTGGCTATCTGAATGGGGAAAGGGGGAACATTTGATTATCTAAATTGGGGGAAGGGGTGCACATATGGCTATAGGGGGAAAAGGGACACATCTGGCTATCTTAAGGGGGACACATTTGGCTATCTAAAAGGGGGCACATCTGGCTATCCATAGAGGGGCACATCTGGCTATCCATAGAGGGGCACATCTGGCTATAGGGGAGAAGAGGGATACATCTGGCTATCTAAAGGGGAGCACATCTGGCTATCCATAGAGGGGCACATCTGGCTATAGAGGGGAAGAGGGATACATCTGGCTATCTAAAGGAGAGCACATCTGGCTATCCATAAAGGGGCACATCTGGCTATAGGGGAGAAGAGGGATACATCTGGCTATCTAAAGGGGAGCACATCTGGCTATCCATAAAGGGGCACATCTGGCTATAGGGGAGAAGAGGGATACATCTGGCTATCTAAAGGAGGGCACATTGGCTATTTAAAGGGGGGTTCATCTGGCTATCTGAATGGGGGAAAGGGGAACATTTGATTATCTAAATTGGGGGACGGGGCGCACATATGGCTATCTATAGGGGAGAAGGGGGCACATCTAAACAGCTTTTGTACATTTGACCCATGACCACGACCACATTCTGATGTGTGGCCACTACCATTTTGTTCAGGAGGGGGGGGGGGGGCACAAAAACTGTCTTTGTCCCTGGGTGCTGAAAACCCTAGCTATGCCTCTGGCACCCATCTGCCCACATGTCTCCCCTGCTGGTAGTACAGCATTATGTGACACACCCCCACAGGGTCGGATCTATGTACAATGATCTAGCCCCTGGGAGGGATGTAACATTCCAGTATATGCTCTTCCAATAGGCTCCCTGGAAAAGACATGTAAGCAGTTTTACCAGGCTTCAATGAAAAACAAAGAAATCAAGACTTTATGGAGGGGGAGGGGGTGGAGGGAGAGAAGGAGGCAGGGTCGGTGCTCAGTTATATTTTTGCATTAAAGCAAATCTAAACTAGAAATTATGAGATAATTGTATCTATGGTAGTAATGATAAATATAACTTTCCTGGAGTCTCACATTGTAATTTTCAATTTAAGGGGCTGTAGCATACCAGCCATGTCTGTGTGACATAAAATCTGCTTCATTCAGCTTCCACAGAGAGAAATAATTACCTTTTGAACTTTTCATCACTATCAAGCCTTTAGGAGTATTTATTCAGCCAGATTAAAATGATTTGACTTTTATTTACTTTTCAGGAGGGTATCAACAATCAAGCTGCTGGTTAGGTAACTAGTTAGCCTCGTGCCCTCATTGCAAGTGCCCTCAATGCATCATGTGAACAGCACAAAAGTGTGACTTTCTGGATATTGATTTTCATGGGATCAGTTTTTTTTTTTAGTTTTGGATTGTAAGGTTTGGTTGCACTTGAGGCTCCCCCCATTGTATATATGTGTGTGTTTGGAGATGGGGAGAGGTGTGTTCTAGATGGGGGGAGTGGTTATGTCATCTTAAAGCTTATCTTAGGCAGCAAAAAGTCTAGAAGGGTACCAGAAAATAACAGCAGCTTTATAAGCAAGAAACATTGTGAGAAGCATTCAGGTACCTTGAGTAACAGCTTCCCACGGCCATCCCAATCAATCTGCAGGTCTTCCCGATACAAGAGCCGGACTGAAGTCAGCGCTGTTGTCTGGATTCGGAGGGCACCTGTTGAAAGTTAGAAAGGACTTTAACTGTCTATATACAGTACTTGTGATCTATGACTCCCTACAAGAAGAAGGTTGCACATGGAAAAGGAGAGCTACTGTACCTGCAAAGGGGAGGGGCTGTACAGGAAGAGGAGAGCTGCAGTACCTGCAAAGGGAAGGGACTGTACATGGCAGAGGAGGGCTGATGTACCTGCAAAGGGGAGGGGCTGTACCTAGAAAGATGAGGGACTGTACATGGAAGAGCTGAGCTGCAGTACCAGCAAAGGGGAGGGACTGTACATGGGAGAGGAGGGCTGATGTACCTGAAAAGGGGAGGGGCTTTACCTGGAAAGAGGAGGGACTGTACATGGAAGAGAAGAGAGCTGCAGTACCTGCAAAGGGGAGGGGCTGTACCTAGAAAGAGGAGGGACTGTACATGGAAGTGAAGAGCTGCATGACCTGCAAAGGGGAGGGGCTGTACATGGAAGAGGAGAGCTGCAGTACCAGCAAAGGGGAGGGACTGTACATGGGAGAGGAGGGCTGATGTACCTGCAAAGGGGAGGGGATGTACCTGGAAAGAGGAGGGACTGTACATGGAAGAGAAGAGAGCTGCAGTACCTGCAAAGGGGAGGGGCTGTACATGGAAGAGGAGAGCTGCAGTACCTGCAAAGGGGAGGGGCTGTACATGCAAGAGGAGAGCTGCTGTATCTGGAAAGGGTAGTGGCTGTACATGGAAGTGGAGAGCTGCTGTAACTGCAAAGGGGAAGGGCTGTATATGGAAGAGAAGAGAGCTGCTGTACCTGCAAAGGGGAAGGGCTGTATATGGAAGTGGAGAGCTGCTGTAACTGCAAAGGGGAAGGGCTGTATATGGAAGTGGAGAGCTGCTGTACCTGCAAAGGGGAAGGGCTGTACATGGAAGTGGAGAGCTGCTGTAACTGCAAAGGGGAAGGGCTGTATATGGAAGTGGAGAGCTGCTGTAACTGCAATGGGGAAGGGCTGTATATGGAAGTGGAGAGGTGCTGTAACTGCAAAGGGGAAGGGCTGTACATAGAAGTGGAGAGGTGCTGTAACTGCAAAGGGGAGGGGCTGTACATAGAAGAGGATGGCTGCTTTACCTGCAAAGGGGAGGGGCTCTACATGGAAGAGAAGGGCTGCAGTACCTGCAAAGGGCAGGGGCTCTACATGGAAGAGAAGAGCTGCTGTAACTGCAAAGGGGAGGGGCTGTACGTGGAAGTGGAGAGCTGCTGTAACTGCAAAGGGGAGGGTGTGAAATGATGGCAAGCCATGCACTGCTCTGTGGGAGGGGGGAGAGGGATGACAGGCGGCAAATTCATGAATAATGATCAGCAGCATGGGGGGCAAAAGAAAAACTGTGTACAATGAAGGTCTGCCTCTCCTCTGGATTTTACTGTCACATGAAAAAGAGGCGGTGCTGCAGCTATTATTACCGTGGAGTAGCGGGAGCGCTATATCCTGCCCATCTATGGACACGCCTCCTCCATGCTTCAGCTTGATGGTGATATTCTGCAGGTCTAGGAGTCGGACGGTTGCCGATTGGATGCAGACGGCATCTTGGTCATCCGCACACTAAAAACACAACGGTGGATTACATTAATTACAATGTTCCACATGACATAAAGCGAGGAGATATTCTGGCATCACACTCACAATAACCACGTCTGAGGAGGACCAAAATCTCTTCTTCCAAACATGGTAAATAAAAATACAAATCAAATATAATGCAAGTGGTTACAAACTTAGCAAGTTTTTTTTTTTTTTTGTCATTTCCAGTTTCCTAACATGGTGACCACCAGGAATGGCAAATTATACAGAGGTGAAGGGCATTATATGCTTATTTTTTTACAGGCAAAACTTGAAAATGTGAATATTGTGCAAAAGTTCATTCATTATTTCGGTAATTCAACTTAAAAAGCGAAACTAACATATGAAATAGACTCTTTACATGGAAAGTGAGATACCCGTACATACTTGAATACAAGTCGACCTTGTGTATAAGTTGACTCCAATATTCAACCCTCTTGAACTGGAATTCTCTTATTGACTCAACTATAAGTCTACCCAGCAAAGTTAATGGCTGCACTTCGGGACCAGGAAGAATTAACAGCTGCACTTTGGGGCCGGGGGGGGGGGGGGGGGATCTAATTACTGCACTGCATACAATATTGCAGCCATTAACACCTCTAGGCCCCCAAGTGCAGCAATTATTCACTCCCCTCCCTGCAGCCCAGTATGTCCCCCCTGCCCCTTTCCTTGTTAATTGTTGTTGCCAGGACTTTCAGACCTGTGCTTTCTTGCCATTTCCTTTATCAAGAAAGTGTCACTTACCACTGGGTAAATTGCTGCAAATGTCGCTAATAGTACACATATTACTCAGTGTTGCCCGCGACTCATGTATAAGTCCACCCGTATGCTTTTATTAGGTGAGTCAGAACTAAAGTTCTAGACTTATACTCGAGTATATATGGTATTTCTAGCCTTTATTTGTTATAATTGTGATGATTAGGGCTTACAGCTTATGAAAACCCCAAACTCAAAATCTCAGCCCATTAGAATGTTGTGAAAATGTTCAGTATTCTGGGCTTAAAGTGAACCAGAGTCGAGGCACCCTCATGTATTTTACCATATACAGTGGTGTGAAAAACTATTTGCCCCCTTCCTGATTTCTTATTCTTTTGCATGTTTGTCACACTTAAATGTATCTGCTCATCAAAAACCGTTAACTGTTAGTCAAAGATAACATAATTGAACACAAAATGTAGTTTTAAATGATGGTTTTTATTATTTAGTGAGGAAAAAAAACTCAAAACCTACATGGCCCTGTGTGAAAAAGTGATTGCCCCCCTTGTTAAAAAATAACTTAACTGTGGTTTATCACACCTGAGTTCAATTTCTGTAGTCACCCCCAGGCCTGATTACTGCCACACCTGTTTCAGTCAAGAAATCACTTAAATAGGAGCTATCTGACACAGAGAAGTAGACCAAAAGCACCTCAAAAGCTAGACATCATGCCAAGATCCGAAGAAATTCAGGAACAAATGAGAACAAAAGTACTGTAATTGAGATCTATCAGTCTGGTAAAGGTTATAAAGCCATTTCTAAAGCTTTGGGACTCTAGCGAACCACAGTGAGAGCCATTATCCACAAATGGCAAAAACATGGAACAGTGATGAACCTTCCCAGGAGTGGCTGGCCGACCAAAATTACCCCAAGAGCGCAGAGAAAACTCATCCGAGAGGCCACAAAAGACCCCAGGACAACATCTAAAGAACTGCAGGCCTCAGCCGCCTCACTTGCCTCAATTAAGGTCAGTGTTCACGACTCCACCATAAGAAAGAGACTGGGCAAAAACGGCCTGCATGGCAGATATCCAAGGCGCAAACCACTTTTAACAGCCCTGATAAAATCCTCAACTGAGCATTCAGTCTGGCTTTGCTCAGGAAAAAGCTTTATTGTTTACTATATGTTTCCAGCACAAAGGAAATGGATGAAGATGAAATTGGACCCTAGGCAAGATAGCAGTTTTTGCTCACCACTGATGGTCACTTGGCTTTTTTTTAGTTAGATTTGGTGCTGCCTAGAATTGCCTTATGGATGATCCGGCTCGGCAAAACATAGCATTTTTTTATTTTTTGCAAAGCCAGATCAGACGCCTTCACTGCCTATATCAACCAGTAGGTGGCACTGCTGCTTGCGCCACAACAATTATAAAATTCAGTAGGACTACTACTGAAAACAAAGTAATTCATAGCAAAGCCAATGGTCAAATTAATTAGGCAATATAGTATTAATAGCAACCAGCACTGCGGTAACATGTCTAATAGGATCCAGGCCTTGAAAGCTGAAGATTCTAAATATCATCTCATTTCTGTGGAGGGGCAGTCTCTCTGAGGCCCCATTCACACTTAAAAGCGCAAAACGCCAGCGATTACCACTGGCGTTTTGCGGAAGTGACTTTCCCGCGAATACATGCAGAAAAATCCTTGGACACTGAGGCGGTTTTTCCGCGATGGCGTTTAGTGTATTCTATAGCACTGAAACGTGATAGCCGGGAAATCGCCTGAAAATGGTGTAGGCTACGTGTTTGCGTTTTGGCAATTTGCGTTAATTGCTGGAGATTAATGCAAATCGCCAAATGCAAATGCGTAGCCTACACCATTTTCAGGCGATTTCCGGGCAGATGCGCACTCTCTCATTCCTCCCAACTTATTTAAGATAAGAGGGAATTAAGTGACGCCCCTGCCACACCCCTAACCCTGCCCCTTAGTCACGCATACCACAAAAATTTCATAAGAAAAATATGTTGTGTTTTTTTTTATTTTTTTATTCAAATCACGCTGGTCCTTTCTATCCTGGTTCATTGTCTTTCATATTTACATTTGTAAATAAGAAATATATTAATTGAAAGGATGGGAGAGTCAATTAAAGTCTTATTAGATTAGTGTCAATTGAACACATATTTCAGTAGATAAAATACATATATTTACATCGAGTCCTGAAAAAGGGACAAATGAGGAAGAAAGAGAGACAGAGGGACGGGGTTTTCCAAAGAGGGACTTCACTGTA